>NC_064811.1:146812958-146928879 GCF_023721935.1 Panthera uncia
CCTCCTCCTCCTCCTCCTCCTCCTCCTCCTCCTCCTCCTCCTCCTCTCACGCTGCCTTGGATTCCCACACACTCCCGTCCTTGGTTTTGCCCCTTCCGTCACCATCCTGCGTCCGGGTGTCTGATTTCCCCTCACGCCTCAGACGGCACAGATAAGCTGCTGATCACGACGGACGGCAGCCAAGTGCGCAAGATGGCACTTTCAGAGCCACGTGGCAGCTTCTAAAGGGCATGGCTTGGACACTTCAGAAACGTGCTCCTAAGACATTACGAATTTCATAGACTCAAAATTTTAGAGGTAAATGGAGCCAGGGGGGTCTCCGGTACCATTTCTTCATTTTGTGGACGAGGAACCGGAAGTCCAAAGAGTACGCGTCCGGGATTATGTGGCGGCCAGGGGTGCATGTAAGTCTCTGGGATTATTTACCACACCAGGTAAAGGATCAGGAAGGTCTGTTTATCAGATCAGTTATTTTGATTTATTTTTTTTTTCAATTTTTTAAGTTTATTTATTCATTTTGAGAGACAGAACGAGTTGGGGAGGGGCAGAGAGAGAGGGAGAGAGAGAATCCCAAGCCGGCTCTCCTCTGTCAGCGCAGAGCCCAATGCAGGGCTCGAACGCAGGAAACGCAACAACAGCATGACTTGAGCCGAAATCGAGAGTCGGACGCTTAGCTGACCGAGCCACCCAGGCACCCCCAGAGCAGTCATTTTAAATTTAATATTTGAGACATTTTTATAGTACTAACGTTTTTATACTTAGAAACAAAAGGAGAGTATGTTTCCAAGTTCCAAAGTGACTGTCCCCTCAAATGTAGGCGTTTAAAATCCCAACTATTTGCAACAAGGGTCTCTGCTTAAATCTAACGTAGAAGCAGCCATCATAAGGAGAGAACAGAAAGGCACCTGAGTGTGGTCCCAGAGCAGGGGAGCAGTGTTTGTACAGTGCCAGTCATTTAGATCGTGCTCCCTGCCTGGCCCCTGCACTCATTTATACTCAAATACCAAGGAGATGATACAAAAAAACATTCGCTAGAATGTCTGCAGAACTCTGGGACAGCAGATTCCCACACTCGAGGGTGTGTCGAAGCTGGGGGCAGATCATCATCCAGTGGGTCCTGAAACAACACGAAACCATGGCCTTGGAACAGCCTGGCAGGTGTCCTCGACACGTCCCTAACTTATAGCAGGTGCACCGGTGGGACCAGCCTCACAGGAGCTGAGTCCCCTTTGCCACAGGGCACCCCCTGATGATCCTGAGCTAGAGGCAAAAGGGGGCACTATGTTGTACCTGAGAGTGCTGAGCTCATGAGTGCACAGGAAGTACCTCTTGGAGATCCCACACAGAGTTGAACGATAGTTGACATCTAGAGAACCTTGCTGGCCTCTTCTAGCAAATAGGGGTAAAATACTTGGCTCATAACATTATCGTGAGGATGAAATGTGCCAAAGAACGTGAAGGCGTAAAACAGTAGGTAACATGAGCCCTGCTGCTTGGATGGAGGTCCCAGTGGTTGGAAGCCACCCTCGTCCTTGGGGGGTAAGAAGCCTACAGAAGCTTTTTCTCCTACATAGGTCTCGTCATGCTAGGTGTGCGCTCCCAGCCTCATCTTTGTCTTTCGTCCTGCCGTTCTACTGTGCAAGAGGAGGAATAGTCCTAAAGACAGTGAGAAAACATAAAGGGAGTCCCTGATGTAGCACACAGTAAAGAAGCACTTGCTCAAAAGTACTGGGTGATGAATCTATCATTGGTATCATTAGGTGAAGAAAATAGGAAGATGCATCAGGGCTGTAGGGCTTAGGTCTATAAATATTTCATAATAATAAGCACCTTTGTCATTTCTAAACTTAGAAATGTTTTAACCCGATTTTTCTTTTAACTCTAAGCATCTCTTTATAGTGTAGACCGTCATTTAAGCAAGAGACCACACTGTTCTTTAAAGGATAGGTTTGTCTGTGTAACAGATGCATTTCTGAGTGGCAGGCTCTTGGTTACTCCCACCGCTCAGTGGCGAAGACCTCTCTTTCTCTGACTCTGTCCTGCTTCTCTTCTTTTGGCAGCTTCCTGTAATTCTCAGGCACCTCCTTATTATATAAGGTATCCCTGAATAGTTTGCAGAATGTTCCTCACTTACCCTGCCTTTTTATGGCCCTCCTGGTTAAAGTCCTATTCTCTGGCATCATCATAATTGTTTTCAAAGCATGAATTTCACTTTAATTGAGAGAATGTGATTGTCTCTGTCTCTTAAATCTTTGCAAGTTGCTTGCAGTTACAACGCAGCCGGCAGCATTAGCCCATAAGACAAAAATTCATCCACCTATCATGCTTTCCCTTTATAGTGGGTGGTACAAAGGCGTGACAGACTTTATAGCTGACTTTTTGTAGCCGTCCTTATTGGTGAACTTGAATTTCTGTTCGTGTGCATTTTGCTATGCAGTCAGTCCTTGTTACCAAGGTGTTTGTGTTCTCTGAAGTCACCGTGAGCATGGGGCTAGGAATACATACAGACAGAGGCACTGCTCCTAGGGCAAGCACAGGGTTAGGTTCTTGTGAGACTCCGGTCACATCGGTTCATTAGCTGATCAATACCTAACCTTGATATATATGTGTTTTGTTTCTAAGAACACCCTATTTAACATATAGTGTTGCAGCTTAACATTGAACTCATGGCCAGCAGCGCTGGAACTCATGTCTTAAGGAAGTCAGTCTAACACCAGTATTTTCTCCATAAGGCACGGCACAGTCTTCTCACACTTCCGAGCGCTAGACGGCCCTTAACCACTATGTTTGGGAGCCATTTTAAACCATGAAATCACCAACAAAAAGCACAAAACTGAGAAGGAGATGGCCCTAAATAGACTATGAAAAGGACACTATTTTTTTTTATTTTTTTATTGAATAATTTTTTATTGTATATTTATACCAAAGTTTTTTTTTATCCATTCATTCATTGACAGACATTGAGGGTTTCCACATCTTTTTTTTTTTTAATATGAGATTTATTGTCAAACTGGTTTCCATACAACACCCAGTGCTCATCCCAACAGGTGCCCCCCTCAATACCCATCACCCACCCTCCAAAGAAAAGGACACTGTTTACAGTTGTCAGAGTGACGACAAGAAGTCAGAGTACCCTCTAGTGTCTTCACATAGGCAACTCAATTGCAATTCACGTTTTTTTTGGCTGCTGTGCACATGTTCTCAAATGACTGTAACCATGTCCCAGGAATTGATTTGGGGGTTGAAAATAAAATTTAGGGAGTACGCAAATTAACAAATACAGATTCCACGCATAATATGTTTGAATATATTTGTATATATGAATCTGGAGCTCAGGTTATTCACAGAAATATTTCATACATCGTTAAAGAACATCGTGCTCACTATATCATTAATGGTAAATGCAAATTTCAGGACACTGAAAATGGTAATTCTAGTAAACCAAATTTTTTTTAATTTTTTTTTTTTCAGCGTTTTTTATTTATTTTTGGGACAGAGAGAGACAGAGCATGAACGGGGGAGGGGCAGAGAGAGAGGGAGACACAGAATCGGAAACAGGCTCCAGGCTCTGAGCCTGACGCGGGGCTCGAACTCACGGACCGCGAGATCGTGACCTGGCTGAAGTCGGACGCTTAACCGACTGCGCCACCCAGGCGCCCCTAAACCAAATTTTTTTACCTAATTTATGCCGGAAAGGAAATACGATAATGGCTTTTAGAAATGTCAATACCAAAAAGTATAGAATATTAGGTTTTTCTTTTTAAAGAATGGACATAAACTGGCCTAGTTATTATAAATATACCTCCACAGTTCATCTTTTTTGCCTCCTTCCCACCCCTCCTTCCCCACCTCACTCCCACTTCCTTTACTACATCTTACTACTAAAATGATCTTGGGAAGGAATCTGGAATCCTGCCAGGATGTGCTCAACAGAGGCTCCTGCAGTCAGTGGCATGGGCAATGAAACATGGGAGGTTTTCTGCACTGTTCAGAATATTTATTAGACAAAGTGATGAAATAGTCTCTGTTGATGAGCACACCTAATCTGAGTTTCAAAGGTACTGGTGGCCATTTAATGAGATAGGACACTCTCAGGCAAGTGCATCCCCTTACCTAAATGTTTAGATGCTGTACTCAATCTGTTTAATTTCCTAATAACTAGCCTAGACTAATATCAGGAATACTTACTAATCTTATCTCCCCTCCTCAGGAGAAGTGACATAAATTCTTTCCAGGAAGCACATAGTTAAAAGAATATCACACCTGTTACCTCAGTCTTGGTCTCAGAGAAACAACAAAGTCTAAAAGACCATGGCCATGAAGTCTAATTGTAATAATGGCAGGGGAAGGAATGAATGGTTTTTGAGGATCAGAAGTAGTTGCAGGGATGATCCGGGAAGGGTTTATATACTCCTGGGGTCCAGTAAAACTAGAGAGACCTTGTCCCACAGCTGATTTGGGGGAAGTTATTGACATAACTCCTGTGGATAAAAGAACAAGATAATGTAAGTGTGTGCATACTACCAGAACCTGAAAATATAAAATGCTAATAAAATGTGCTTTGAAGTATAGTCACTAGTTTTAACAATGTCATTGCCAATAGGTAAGGATATGGATAATTTCATAGAGAAATTTCTTAAAATTAAGGTGGGAATAATTTGGAGGTAAATAGAAAGAAGTACACTTTTTTCTCCTTTAAAATATTTTTTGACTTTTTTTTATTTATTTTTGAGAGAGAGTGAGACAGTGAGAGAGCGAGCCCACAAGTAGGGGAGGGGCAGAGAGAGAAACACCGAATGGGAAGCAGAGCCCATCGCTGAGCTTGAACTCACGAACCGTGAGATCATGACCTGAGCCCAAGTCTGACGCTTAACTGACTGAGCCACCCAGGCGCCCCTTTTTTTCTCCTTTAAATTTTTTTTTTAACCTTTATTTATTTTTGAGACACAGAGAGACAGAGCATGAATGGGGGAGGGGCGGAGAGAGAGTGAGACAGAATTGGAAGCAGGCTCCAGGCTCTGAGCCACCAGCCCAGAGCTCGACGCGGGGCTCGAACTCACGGACCGCGAGATTGTGACCTGAGCCGAAGTCGGACGCTTAACCGACTGAGCCACCTAGGCGTTTCTCCTTTAAAAGGTGGCACTGGAGCGCCTGGGTGGCGCAGTCGGTTAAGCGTCCGACTTCAGCCGGGTCACGATCTCGCGGTCCGTGAGTTCGAGCCCCGCGTCGGGCTCTGGACTGATGGCTCGGAGCCTGGAGCCTGTTTCCGATTCTGTGTCTCCCTCTCTCTCTGCCCCTCCCCCGTTCATGCTCTGTCTCTCTCTGTCCCAAAAATAAATAAAAAACGTTGAAAAAAAAAATAAATAAAAAAAATAAAAGGTGGCAGTAACCCTTACAGTTGTCTGTGCTCCCCAGAAAAAAAGCTTCAATAGATTGGCATCAGCTTCAAAAAGCAAGACTTCAGGTATCCAAGAGATTCAATTAAATTGCTCCTGTAAGGTCTTGAGTTTAGCAACTGAAAAAAAAATTGCTTTTTATTTTGGCGACAAGCATTTTGTAAATAAAAATGTTAGGAGGAAAATGGTGTTCTGCGTCCTGGTATCTCAGGTAATGAGGAAGCTGCAGAAATGGCTTCCTTTCTTTCATGAAGGCTTCAGTACAAAAGGTCACCATGGAGGTTAGCACCGTGACATTAATCTGGGGCCCTCAGATGCAAGCAGGCTGTCAGCAATGGCACGGCAGATCAGAGGAGCCCTCGGAGAGTGGAGGAACTAAAAAGGCAGTCGATGTATTAAATCACTACAGTTCTTTAGATTCCTGGGAAGTGATGTCCACTCATAGCTCTAGAAAGGAATTGAAAAGCCAAACTGTTTTACTCTTGAGAAACGTAATTGGACTTGCCTGAATTGCTTCGGAATATTCAGGATTTCTAAGGCTGTTGGCAGATTTTAAAGAGGTATCATTTTTGCACCACGTGAAATGCTTTATTTCTGAAATGGTGATAATCAAGCATATCTAGTAATATTGGAAACGTCATACTGGAACTGAGAAGAACTGGCTTTCCTATTTAGATTTATAAACTTCCCTAAGTTGACCGCTGGCCCTCATAAAAGATTTCTTCCAACAGAGCTCTTATATCTTTGTGTTTTCCTTTCCCACTTAAGCCCATTTGTCTAGACGTAGCAGCTCTGCTCTAAGGGGGCTTTTTCTCTATCATGACATGATAGCAACTATCTAGAAGGGTTTTATAGTCAGGTGGAATTTGGTGGAGTAACCAACTAGTATCAGGAAGGAAAAAACTGGCAGAAATGAAATGCAGAGGCACCTTAAGTATGATTTGCCAATCCCTCAAATAGCCTATTATTGAATCAAAATGTAAATGGGTACAAACAGTAATGTTTTTTTAAAAATATGCCCTCACTTTTTGGAAGAGATGCATTCTGGCTACAAAGCTAGTGCCGAAAGTTGGTCTAAGTCTGTTACACAGGTAAAGCTCTGGTTCCGGGGAAAGCCTTAATGTGATAGTTTTAATAAGAAAAGAGTTATCGGGACAGACCACTTGCCCAGGGGTTGCCGATTACAAAGCTGCCAAGTAACGTTCTTTCACTTGTACTTGCTGCTTCAGTAGCAATTTTATTTGTAAAGGTTTCAAAAAAGGAAAGCGTATGTTTAATAGAAAATTTAAAAGAAGAAAATAAGAATCACCTACCCCTGGTAGGGTTTAAAAAAAAAAGATTGCACTGCCTGGATGACCAGAATTTATTCCACCAGTCCTTCATTTGGGGACATTTGGGTCGTTTCCAATTCCTCACTATTACAAAGGATGCTTCATTGGGCAAGCTTGTGGGTCAATTATTGTGCCCACTGCTGATTACTTCAGTTGGACAGATTTCTTTGTGGAATCACTAAATCAAAGGATTAATTGCTGTTTCCTTTTACTTGGTAGTGTTTTTCGACTCTGGAGTCTCCCCTCCATGGTCTACAGCATCCCTGGTCTATGCTGTTCTATTGGCTTCCATCTCACACAGAACAGATTTGTTTGGCTTTCTTTTCTTTTTCCTTTCCTTTCTTTTCTTTTCTTTTCTTTTCTTTTCTTTTCTTTTCTTTTCTTTTTCCTTCCTCGCCCACCCCCTTTTTTTTTCTTCTTTTTCTTCCCCTATCCTATCCGCAGGGACTCTGAAGAGAGAAGGTAACCCATTGGTAAGAGTACGGTCTCCAGATGACAATTGACTGTACCTTACTTCTAATGTTCACATGTGTTCAGTTCTTGGGTTTCCTGCCAAGGAAACTAAAACTAAAACCAAAACTAAAATGTTTTCCAGAATTGTGGTTTGAGGTTTCCTGTCCTCTGCCGTCTTTAGAGTAGGAATTAGCATATCCTTTCAGTTCTTACTTTATAATTCTATCTCATGTTTGAGCCATCACTTTTTTCTTTTAGAGAGTGCACGAGCAGGGGAGAGGTATGTGGGGGCAGGGGAGGGGGACAGAGAGAGAGAGAGAGAGAGAGAGAGAGAGAGAGGATCCAAAGTAGGCTCCACACTCAGCGCAGAGCCCAACACGGGGCTCGATTCCACAACCCTGGGATCGTGACCTGAGCTGAAATCAGGAGTCAGAGGCTCAACCAACTCAGTCACCCAAGCGCCCTTAAGCCATAAACTTGTTGATAACTAACTCCAACTCACTTTTGGTGACTCATCAGCCTCCTAATTGACGATTTGATTTTCTAGAAAATGGCAACGAAGCAAAGATGTAAGAGAGAAGTAAAGGTAATTCAGTTAATGCAGGAAAAGAGGTAGACTACTTTAATGATTTCTCAAAATAGTATTACCGGATTTCTTCACCACAATACTTATTAAACATCTCGTGTGTCCATTACATTACATGCTAAATGAACAACCTACCTTCCTAATACCTTAAATAAGATAAATTACTGAAGAGTTAATATATTCTTATTAGCTCCAGAAATTGCATATTCTGTGAATTTATAAATGGTAACTGTTGTACATTATGTACTCTTTTCCACATCTGTAATCATAGTTTTATAGTTGAGAGTCTTTAAAAAATGATCTAGTGCATCTCCTCATTTTGCTGTAGGAACATTGCTGTATCAGTCCATGTTTAAGACTTCCACAAGTAAATACCATACAGCCTATATTGATAACTCTCTCAATATCTCACAATTCTTTGTTGGGAAATTATTTACTAACTCCAACCTAAAGTTACCATGCTACCACTGTAAGCTCATACCTCTTTAGTCATTAGCAGTGTCGAAATTTGCTCTTAGAAATACAAGTCCTCCATATGGTCGATGTGATTTCCTGCTTCTAATGCGAGTACATTGAGAAGGCATATACTCACTGAACGATGAAACATGGAAGAGGAGATGACTCAATAAACATTTTAAAGAATGTTTGCAAAGTGTGATTTTCAAATCTGTGTTGAACTTAAATTCCCAACTTGGTCTCTGCACAACTGTTTTTACTAACTTGTATTTTGGTATAATGCCATTGGTCTCCATTGACAGCCTTCATGAATAACAGCCCAGTGAAACTCACTGCTGCGTTTGCCATAAGGAGGACCCCTTAGAAAAAACTCCCATCTGGTCTTCACAGCAAGAATATTGTACTTCTGAACAACTGGTTTGTTAAACACAGATTAGACCAGGTTTCCCTGCTAGGAAATTCAAGCCAAATTGTGGCCTGTCCATTAATAAGGAGGGACTGGAAGGCACCCAAGGCTACCATGTTGGTTAGCTCAGGGCAGTGCTATTCATAGGGTATTCTTTGTGAACCGTGCCTCAGAATTGTGCACACAGGAGTCCTTGGCCCACTGGTATGTAGTTTTAACACGTTGTTCTTGATTCCTCCTTTTTTTTTTTCCCCTCATTCTTTCTTTATCCATTTCCCCCCTCCTATTTTTAACATTCATAATATTTTTGCGTTCTCTGTGTTTGTAAGCTGCTCAAAGTCCTTTGTGGAATAAGGCACAGCATAAATGAATAACTAAGCCGCAAATGCAAACCTGTGTTGGTTCATGCTGTTAGTGTCATTACCCACACACTGGCACCCACCCAACTTGATCCTTACTCCTGTTACTGGTTGTTTCAGCTCAGAGGTATTGGTATTTGATAAGCTGGTGCCTCTATAAAATCAGAATATGGCATGTAAGCTCATATTTGAAATTAGAGTCCAATATAGCTAGAAACATATGGCTCACACTGTGAAATGTTCATTTTCCCTTCCCAGAGAGTTTCAGAGATATGCACATGAACATATGTCCATTCATGGGATTCCTTGCCAGGTTTTTTCTTAAATTATGGTTTGACATTTCAGATCATTAAGTGGACACATCTGTCCATGTACGTTTTCCTTTTCAAAAAAAAAAAACATTTGAAGACCTTTACCCAGTGACATAGTTCAGCATTCTTAGCTTGCCCTGATGTCTTATTTAGTATTCTCAATCCTTAAAATCAGGCAGAAATCTACAGAACTGTGTGCAGTCATTTTGTTAGTGACCACGAAGCCCCTGGGTATTGAGTGAAAAGAAAGAAGTCATTTCTCCCCCCCCCCTTTTTTTTTTTGTTTTAAGTATATATTGTGTGAGTAATCCTTTTGTAAGTCTTTGGCTTAAAGGAAAGAACCTTAAAGTTAGAGTCAAAGGATTCGTTTTTAAATCTCTCCTCTGTCACTGATGGTGACTTTGAGCAAGTCCTAAAACCTCATGGAGCCTCAGTGGCCTGATGTAGAAACTGAATAATACTAACGCCTGTCCTGTGTACCCCGGAGGGTTACTGTGCAACGCAGAGGAGATAGTGATGTGTATGGTGGTGCTTTGGAAACTAGAAGAGCTGTTAGAACTACGTTTCTGGGATAAAATGAGATCACAATAATCAATAGCAGAAACACTCTTTGGCTCAGGTACTGTCCACTCTGCTAGAATTGTAGAGCCCTCAAATTCTCCCACCAAGTTCCGGGAGTCCACTGGGATTGTTGAACCCACGCTCGGGAATGAATCACCTTGGGTTGCTCAAGGTCATTCAGGTTCCTTCTCTGTGGCTCGCTGAGGTGAGGGGCTTTCCATTGCTGCTCACACAGGCCGTGCTCGCTAAATCCTTGGGCTGAGGTCCTTGGGCTAAATCCTTGGGCTGAGGCCAGCAGCGTCTTCACCAAAGGGACATACACTCATCCCTGCGGAACCACTCTTGACCCCTGTCGACTGTGACCTTCTCTCCTCCATCACCTCGGAGAGTATCTCAAAATGGAGAAAATGCCCTTCACGCCTGGCTCGTCTGTCAGGACACTCGTTGAGGAGGAACATGGGTGGAAAGAGCTGAAATGGAGGTATTCTCCAAAGCCACGCTCGAAGGTTTCCGTCCCAGGCTTTGTACATATTATCTAAGGTTGTCACAGAGACCGTACGCTGAGTGGCCCAAAGATGATGTAAGCTTTAGGAGGCCTGCGGCGGTTTTGGAGCTGTGAATTCTAACCATACTGTGGCTGTGTTTAGAGGATCACTGGCAGCTGAGCTGTCGTGGCTAATGACTGGACAGCTGTCTCCCACTAACTTGGGGTGCCAGGAAACTGGCAACCTCAGAGGTTAGAGAGAATGGGAATAAATACAGATTTATTTAGCCCTGGGTACCAGGAGCTCACAAGTGGTCTGGACAGATAGATAATGGCCCTGTTCTTTGTTACGTAAGCTATGTAAAGCAGTGGTCTTTACTAATGTTTTTTTGTGGCTTCTTGCCTTAAGAATCAGCTGAGATGAGCTAGAGTGTTTCTGGTCCTAGTCATTCTGCTCTGCCAAGAATCTCCCCCCTTTTCCTCTAACACGTTAATGGTTTAGACATGATAAAAAGCTGCACACCTTATCTCTACCCTGGGAAATGAGATCCATCCCAAGAAAAGTTTAAATATACTACTTGCTGGGGCACCTGGATGGCTCAGTCGGTTAAGCGTCCAACTTCGGCTCAGGTCATGATCTCGTGGTTTGCGGGTTCGAGCCCTGCGTCAGGCTCTGTGCTGACAGCTCAGAGCCTGGAGCCTGCTTTGGATTCTCTGTCTCCCTCTCTCTCTGCCTGTCCCCTGCTCATGCTGTCTCTCTCTGTCTCTCTCAAAAGTAAACATTAAAAAAAAGAATTAAGGGGCGCCTGGGTGTCTTGAGGGCGCCTGGGGGTTTG
Organism: Panthera uncia; assembly: GCF_023721935.1. NCBI lineage: Eukaryota > Metazoa > Chordata > Mammalia > Carnivora > Felidae > Panthera > Panthera uncia. The sequence goes on from NC_064811.1 coordinate 146,824,138, forward strand.
AGCCCCGCGTCGGGCTCTGGGCTGATGGCTTGGAGCCTGGAGCCTGCTTCCGATTCTGTGTCTCCCTCTCTCTCTGCCCCTCCCCCGTTCATGCTCTGTCTCTGTCTCAAAAATAAATAAAATAAACGTTAAAAAAAATTTTTTTTAATTAAAAAAAAAAGAATTAAATACACTACTTGAACAGAACTGGGGGCACTTGTCCTAAAACCTGGCACACACAGCAAGCCTGTGGGGTTTTTTAATTTAGATTGAGCTGATTGGGAGGGTGGACCTGATAGAGATTATGGGTATTCTGAGCTAAAGCAACCCATTTTCCTTTCCTTCATACCCATTCTGGTGTCCCACATTCCAACTATGGCACCATGCACCAAACTCCAAAACAAGTGTGGCAGACAGCTGTGTGTTTTCAGTTTACCTAATTTAATCCTGAAAGGTGGTCTACTTGAAAAAACTTTTGTAGACCCGACCATTAATTCTGTGTTCATTGATTTTGACCTTTAACCCCAATAGAGCAGAAGTTAAAGATTATTATTCTCTTGTTCATTAATATCTAATTCACTAACTAAGAGAATGGGTGGTATTCTGTAATATAGTACAACATGGAGAAAAGGGGTATTCCTAGAAAATTTTTTGAGATCAAATCATCCGATATGTATTAACAAAATACATGAAAATTCTGTTTTGGCTGAGAGCAGAACCTCTGACGATTAGCTGTGCTGACATTTTCATGTTGTAGATGGTTAAGGAAGAGTCGGTTCTATTATGATAGGCTTAATTTTGACCTTCAAGGGAAGAGCAACTAATACGAGGAATTGATAAGAATATTGAAGAAAAGGAAGTAGATCATCTTAGAGCTTCTAGTAATCAAGGAAGGGAATACAAGCTCTTGAAGGCATCGAGGTATTCTGTTGTTTAAAAGCTTCAATTTTATTGTGCCTTGTAAAAGAAAGAATACATTGCTAAGAAGGAATTCATCTCCACGGGATGAGAATAGAGGAGCCAAAGAAACTATGTGATCATTATACCCCCAGCTATCCATGGGAGAAGGGACCTGAGTCAGCCAATAGGAATTTACTCTGTTCAGCAAACCCTATTGTGGATGAAGATGCATGGAGCTTTCAAAACCAGTAAGACTGTCAGATTCCATCTCACCAAGCAACATTCCAATTGTAATCAGAATTTGTAGGCAGATTATTGTAGTGGTGACTACATTACCTGAAAATTTGTGGGGTTTTTTTTCACATCAGTTTAACATATCAGCCTCCTATTTGGTTAGCATGTGTAATTCTCTTAAGCTCAATTTTGTACGTTCATACAAGTTATTTTTAGGACGTACCAGATAATACTGGCCTGTAGTAAGGCCATCTGTACTACATCTTTCTGTGACTTCAACAATGATCATTGAGGAACATCTCCGGTAATTTCAAATTTTAAGAGATTGATTCATTGATTCAATGATAGTGAAAAATCTCTAAGTTTAATTCTGTGAAGACATATACATAATGAACGAAAGTTTACCAAAATATCAAGAGTAGCATGTTAAACATGAATTATTTGCCAGAAACCAATCTACTCAAGTAGCTTAAGCTAAAAGAAAAAAAAGGAAAAAATGGTGGAGGTGAGGGGTGGCAAGCAATTAACTGAAAGGATGTAGGAGTATCTCTTGGGTGCCTTGGGTGCCCCGGGTACCTCAGTCAGCACCCCCAACTCTTGGTTTTGGCTCAGGTCATGATCTCACGGTTCATGGGTTCAAGCCCCACATCGGGCTCTATGCTGACAGGGAGCTCTCCCTCTCCCTCTCTTTCTGCCCCTCCCCTGATCGTGCTCTCTCGCTCTCTCTCAAGAATAAATTATATTTTTAAAAATTTTTAAAAATAAAATAAAACTCTACTTTCACACATTTGAAAAAAAATTATTCTTAATGTTCTAAGTAAAATCCTTCTATTGAAGTAAAAAACAAGGAAATACTCTGATAGTATAATCGTGACTGTATCAGAATTTACAAAAATGTCTTTTGAGTGTAAAAAAATAAAATCTCCCACAAAGCACCTTTAAAAATAATAAATAAGCATTAAAAAAAGAAGAAAGGATGTAGGAGTATCTCATGGAACCTAAGGTCAGGAAATACACTTGACTGAACTAGGAAATGAAAAGTTGCGAACCAAAGTCAGATGCTCTTTCTTTCTGCAGTTCATAGACTGTTATCTCTACTTCTCTCTTTCTCCATGAAAATAGCTACCCGGCCTATGCCTCACAAGATCATTCAAGAGCCCAACTAGAATCTCAGAAGCTCAAAGTCCAGAAAGGGGCCTCTGGCCCAGCTTGGGCAAGTATTTGCTGCTATGCCTAAGGAGTGATCTCCATATTGAAAGTTTTATAACAGCATGTTAAGAGGGAATTAAATTCAAATATAATGAGCACAGAATAAGGAGGCACCTAAGTATATTAAATTTTAGTTGAGGCTTTTAAAGCATCATCTAGCACTAGATACTGAGGAACTTACCAGATGAGTTTGAAAGGAAGTACCATCAATAATCCGGAGGTATTGTGAAGAAGAGGAGAGATTTTAGGGAACTGGAGGTGGGAAAATACTGCCTTAAACATTTTCCAGAGGAGAGAGAATGTTTGGTTCTGGAAACTTGACACTGATGTACGACTCTTAAGATCCTAGAAGAGACCACTTATTCATACTTAAAAAGTCACCTTCACTAGGTACCAGTGTGAGTCTATGAAAAGGAATCAAACCAACTAGTAACTGTATCTTAAAAAAAAATGCGTTTACATTAGTGGACCAGGAGACTGTGTGATACCTAATTTGTCTTGATTTAGTAGGATAGCTGAGTAAAGTTTTCAGATCCCTGTGGACTAGGTAAAGAAATATAGTGTGAATGATAGTGCAGTTAGATGAAATTGATGAGTAGAGTGATAGCAACCTCTTAAGGATTACACATAGCTTTCAAGCACTATATTTGACCTTCTCATATTCGTCCATATAAACAGTGGCTCCAGAGATAGAAACCATACTAATCCAATTTTCCATATAGAAAACGAGGAAGGATGGTTAAGAGAGCAGAGACTGCTGGAGCTCATACCCAACCAAAAATGCAAAATAAATATAAACAAGGTATTTTATGCTGAGTTCAACTGCAAAAACACAGAATGAGAAACACTAGGCTTAGCAGTAATTGGGGGAGAAAAGTTGTAGGGGTTTGTGAGCTAGCAGTATGATATTGTTGCAGAAAATATATCCAGTACCAGTGTAATTTTAAGTTGTTTTTGTAAAGGAATTGTAGCCAGATTAAGGGTTGTAAGATTGCACCTTTATGTCGGCAATTCCACATCTGGATTATTGCAGGCTTTTCTGGGAAATACATTGACGAAAGGAGCATATCCAGAGAATGGTGATCAGGAAGTGTAATTTATAAATTTCTTTGACGCTCAGATTCTCTATTTTGGTACGTGTAATGAACTGCAAGGAATAAAATCTACCATAGCATGTTCTTAAGGGGCTTACTTTGTGTCATTTCCAATCAAAGTACGTAGAAACTGAACACTTCTACTCCCCCCAGTCTGTTGAGTTTGAGTGATTTGGTTTAACAGTGATAATTCTCCTTTCATTGAAAATGTATATTGGTTTCTGAATGCTGAGTTAAATTTTATATTCTACATTACTAATTTATTCAACCATTGGGTGTCAGCACTGTTTCATGTAAATCATAACTAATTTTCCACTTCCTTTTATCATGGGAATGAGCAAAAAAGGTTTTAGATGGAGACAGGAAAGATTCTTAATTGATTTAAAAATAAAAGTAGGTAGTGTATAAAGAAAAACAGTGTTTCCTAAATTGAGAATTTGTTTCCTATGCCTAAAAAAGCATGCATATATGTGCGTGCACACACCCCTGTAGATTAATGATAGTTTCTATGGATTGCAGAGGTTTGCAGCCTAAAATACTGTTTTTCATAGTCTGCTGAATTAGATATTATTTGTTGATAAAGTCTAGACACAACAAGGCCATGTATCAAACTACTGATCTTAAAAACATCTGGTACTGAGGGAATACAAGTAAATTATACACAGGCATTTCACTTTTGGGTTGAAATTTACTTTTTTAAGTTCTAGAAGAGTCACTGTGAGAATTTTTATTCCCATCTTTTCTTCTGATCGCCAGCACCTGGCCCACATAGCCCCCATGAATACTGTGTTAAATGACTTTAAAGAATAACTATAGCATTAATCACTGCAAACCCATAATCTGAATGTGAATATTTGCGACCAGAACAGTCTCTTGATGATGCTAAAGCACTACTGTCCTTGACGTTAGAGGATTTTTAAGCTCTCTTGGAAGATGAGGCGCCAGAGAGCAGACATTAGTCCAAAGTCTATAACATAACCCATCCACTTAAATGTGGCATTCTTGCTTCAGTTGGCCTTCCTTCTTATTAGAACTGATTACAAATTCTCCACCAGTAAAGTGAGAGAAAGGATGCAAAATAGGGGGTTTTATAGTACCATGGGGGCTTCTTTCAATAACAAGTCTTAACATCAAGGCTTTGTATATTATAAGGTCTCTTTCTGTATGCTCCACTCAATGGCTTCATCTCACAATGGAAAATCAGAGAAGCTGCCAAAGAGCTAAACTTTCTCATGAACCTGCATTCAGGCTGATGGTGGCCAGTGAAAGCTAGTAATTAAAAGTCACCCAATCTGCATTGGCTTAAAGGTCTCCTTTCGGCTAGTGGCCAATCAGCCTGAAGTTCAAACTCCCTCTCTGGGCTGTTTCTCCTCCATAGGGTCTCATCTCGTCTTCCTTTCTTCTGTAGCATCCAGATGATAGAAGGGTCCTGCATCCTTGAGGTGCTATGGGTACTTCTGGTCTGTTTACCCTCCATCTCTGCTGCCTTCTCCTGTCTTCCCAGGTGTATGACGTCTTTGCACTTGCTGCTGAAGGAACCCCTGCCGTAGTAACTTCTGGTCAATTCTCCTGCTGCCCTTGGGACACATGGTCCCTTCTGACATCTGCCCCACTCCAGGGACTCACTCCACATTGGCTTCCACTGATACTGTGGATCCTCTGAACCCCACGGCCCAGTCCCTGGCTAAGCCTTCTACCCCATCACTTTGCTAAATGTCATCTTACCCCTTACCGTGGTGACTCCCAGCAGGCCCGTGGATCTTAACTCTAAGCTACCTTCCATGTTCCCATGGAAAGCATGTGGACATCCTAGGCTCTCTGGCTCCAACCTAGAGCCAAGGGAGCCTGCAGAGAATAGGTGGAAAAGGGAATTGTCTTTAACTCTCTCTGCCTGAATACACATCAGAATTATTTCTGTTCTGTGCTGTAGCCACACCCTGTGGGGTGGTCTCCTCCTAAAGGTCAGAACTGGAGGCCAGGCACAAGTCCCTTTCTCCATCTGCTTTTATTCCCATCTTGTTCCCTCCAGATTTTCTACCCATCCTCACTAGAAAAGCTTCTCCTTCCCTTTTCTGTGGAAAAGTAAGGAGATGGTTAAATAATGGACCAGCCATACTATGGAATATTATGCAGTAGTTAAAAAGATTTAGATAATATAAATCTGTACATATTCACATGGAAGAAGAATTTATACATATTCATATGAATATGTTTGTGTGTGTATATATATATATATATATATATATATATATATATATATATACTCACACATACATACTCATTTATATGCCTGCATAAGAAAAATTTACAAATACACAGCCAACTATTAACAGTGATTTCTTCTAGGATGTGAGATTTGGCATAGTTGAGGAGAGGTAAGGGAGGGAACCTCCACCTTAATAACCTTCTGTGTTGCACAAGTTATATAATGCTTTTGTAATTTTTGAGACAAATAGGAAAAGTATACACCAAGAGATGTTACTGGCACACAATCTCATTTACATCTTTGGAGTTATTTCCAAACTGTACATAGGCAAGAGGAGATGGAGAGGCGAGACAACACTCTCTATTCCAGTTCTCTTCTCCCCTTGTCCTGTGGAAGAAGGCAAGGTAGCATGCCCAGATCTTTAAACTGTCTCCACTTATGCAGTTTCCCAGGACAGTGACGGTGCCCCTCATGGGACCCTCTCTCCCGTCTTCACTGTACCTCTGCCTTCCCTCCTCTAGTCTCTGTGTGTTTTCAACTCCTTTCTGTCTGCCATTCAGAGTCCCTGTCTGCTTATTTCCCCAAGTTGTCATCTTCTGCCTTAGAAATCAGCAAGTCCCAAGTGTCCTCCCATGTCTTGAATATTTTCACCAATTCTCGTGTCTGTTATAAATTGATTGGTGTCTGTGCCATCCGGTTCTGCTGTGTTAAGCCCAGTGGTTGTCCTCAGAGAAGGAACAAGATTGCCTGAGCCTCCATCTGTCTGAGTTACAGTTTGTTTTGGGGGACTGTTATTCCTACCGTCTAAAATTAGACCTATCTGCCTGGGTTGCTTTCTCTCCAGAAGCACTCATCACATCTTCTTTCAAGATCTGCATTCCTCCACTGCTGTATTTTTTAAGTTGCTATTCTGAAAGAATATTTGGACCCTCTCAACTTTGGGTTACACTAGAAAGCCCTCTTGGTTTAACTTGTCGCTATAGGGTGCCATACCCCACCAGTCCTTCCCCATTCCTGGGGCCATCTCCTGGCTGCAAAGGGGAGGAGAGGAGAGGGCTCCCATCACATAACAATATGCTCCATGGGTGCCTTGTATTGAAATGATATTCAATATCATCAACAGTTCTTAGATCAGTTCTTAGCCATTCATACATAGGAATAGCTAGTATTTTTTCTTTTACGTTTGTTTTATGTTTAATAAGATTTCTTGTGAATTCACGATAGCCTAGGTTTATTTCCTGCCTTCACTACTTACTAGCTGTGTGATCTTAGGCAAATCATTTCTTTCTGAGCCTCAGTCCCCTTATCTATAAAATGGGGATATTAAGGGGTGCCTGGGTGGCTCAGTTGGTTGAGTGTCCGACTTCGGCTTAGGTCATGATCTCATGGTCTGTAAGTTTGAGCCCCACGTGGGGCTCTGTGCTGACAGCTCAGAGTCTGGAGCCTGCTTCGGATTCTGTCTCCCTCTCTCTCTGCCCCTCCCCCACTCATGCTCTGTCTTTCTCTCTCTGTCAAAAATAAATAAACATTAAAAAAAATTTTTTTAATGGGGATATTAATAGTACTAACCTCATAGTGGTATTCGCAGGTTAAATAAGTTACTAAAAGTAAAACACAGAATAGTGCCTGGCACATAATAAGTAGATGCTGTTATTTCCTCTACCGCAAATGCCCTTCTTGGTAACTTTTCCTCTTTAACTTATGTTTATTTTTCATATTTTAATTACATGTTCCAAAGATATAGATCTTCCAAGTTCCCATAATACCTGCAATCATATGCACACGATTCATTCCTGTGCTCTTATCTTTTCCTCCCCACTCCCTCCCCATCTCTTGGGGCTTAGTACTTTTTTTTTTTTTTTAATCATCTTTAATCAAATCACTAGCTCCAGGGGTCCTTCCTGACCACATGTCTCAAGGCTAAGCGAGGTCCACCTGTCGTAGGCACCCTGGTTTTTGCATCGACACTCTTGGAAAGTACAAATATTTGCTCTGTGTCTTGATTCCCCTGTAGGACCATGGCTTCGTAAGGGCAGAGACCGTGCTGTCCTCTCAGTGCTGCAGCTCTGGTGTCTAGCTGAGAGCATGAGCATAATGGGTAATTAATACTCCTTTAATGAGAAAATGCAGATATAGGAAATAAGATTTAAGTGGATTACCGGACTCAATCTGCATTTGTATAAAAATCAACCTTTAAGAACATAGATAATTTAGAACAATTTTGAAAGGAAAATACACACTTGGAGAAAAGGTTGTTTCCATCTGAATCAGACCAGGACCTATTTTAAATAATGGTTCCTATTCTAATTCCCGGTATAGGTTATCAAGCTGATAAGGTTAATTACTGCTTTTATGGCTTTAAATTTAATCTTGGGAACAAGCTTATTTACTTCGTGAAAAGCTTTGGCGTTAAAAAAACAAACAAATATAAATGTGTGTGTCTATGTACACACATATATACGTATATATGCTTTGTGTGTATGTGTGTGTGTGTGTGTGTGTGTGTGTATTTTTTGTGAAACTCACTAAACCTTCCCTGGCTCCTTGAGTCTTTATCAGGCCCTGTTCTGAGTTTCCTTTCAATTAGAAAAAGGCTCCTGGCAACTTTATTCCTACTGTAGTTGTGTCAAATAGTTTTGTGTAAAATAGCTAAATATCTTCTTTAGCTAATCTAATAACTAAACGTTTCTAGGAATTTTATTTTTTTTCAAGTTTATTTATATTGAGAAAGAGAGCAAGCACGAGCGGGAGAGGGGCAGTGAGAGAGGAAGAGAGAGAACTCATGAACCATGAGATCACGACCTGAGTCGAAATTAAGAGTCGGATGTTTGACTGAGCCACCCGGGCACCCCAGATTACTAGGATTTTTAAAATTCATTCAACAGTTAATTTTTTAATGTCTGCTATATGCCATAGGTCAGCCTATTTCATTTTTTTTCCTGAAGGTTTTGGCCACATTAGAACAGGACAGCTTTCAAATCCAGCTGTGTGGTGGTTCATACACAGCAAGTGAAATAAATCTGTGCACTAGAAACTCAAGTTTTAAAAAGGAGAGTAAACTGAGATCTAAGTCATGGGGGGAAGAAAGCCCAGCTCTGATTGCTGTGAAAATCTGGAGTGCCCCCGGCAGGGACGCATACATTCAGAAATTAATTCTCTTTACCACACAGCAAGTGCCAGTGGTTAGGGAGCTGCTCTGTGAGTGACTTCATCTCGTAGCATCTTCTCTCTTCCATTTTGCGTTTCTGTTAAAATGTAAAAGGTTGCATTTCATCCGCTTCCCTCGTTTAAGTCAGTAATATTCAATCCAACCAAAAAACCTAATCGCAGTGAGTTTGAAACCGCGCATTACCAATTGCCTCTAAATAAACATGACTAAATGTTCCTTTCACAGGTGCAAGTATTGGCATTATGATGAAAACCTGCTCACTTCCAGCGTTGTCATTGTCTTCCACAACGAAGGATGGTCAACCCTCATGAGAACGGTCCACAGTGTCATTAAAAGGACTCCAAGGAAATATTTAGCAGAAATTGTGCTAATTGATGATTTCAGTAATAAAGGTAATGGCTGTGGAAAATTGACTTTCTGTCTATGAAATAAGCTAATTATGAAGACTTGCAAAGTGTGATTTTAAAATAATTAGTCTTTAAAAATTAACAATTAGCATCTATTGATAGCATCTGGTACCAAGCTGGCACTGTGCCAGGCATCATACATAAATTATTTTGTTTCATCCTGTCAATAATCCTTGAGATGGATACTGTTGTTATCTTTATTTTACACAGGAGCCTCAGAGATGTTCAGTAACTTGTCAAACGTCACAGAGGTACTAGTTAACAGATCCAAATCTACAGGCTCATAAGTCTGTGTATTTAACTGCCATCTTACACTACACCAATTCTTTGGGCCTTGGATTTTGCAAAAATGGGGCCATGAAGATCATTTATTGAAAGACTGAAAAGGGCAATTGTGTTATGTTGTATTGCTACGAGATGCTCCATCCATAGCCGTCAACCTGAAATCCATATACCTATTTAATAGCCTAATTTTTGCATTTGAACAATGATACAAATATTGAATTTGACCAGACACCACGGACCATTGTTATATATAATAGAAGTATCTACTAAAGCTTATTTCGTTCTGTATTTGATTTAGTATGTTGAATAAAAGGAAATTGTGTTGTATTTTTTTCTTCTTTTTAAGGAGCCAGCTATTATAGCGTTTAGGGAGGTGTTGGTTAACCTAGGTTCAACTTGGCAAGAGAGAGATTGAGCAGTGGTTTCCCAGATAAGTGGGTTTTTTAAATTAACATTTATTGTAAGCGGAATATATCTTCTTAATGGCACAAGTATTAGAAGATAGATAATGTTATAGTTCAGACCCCAAATCAGCATGCTAAATAAGAAAAGGAATGGTGCTGCTGAAACCCAGATCTGGATATTTATTTACTAGTCTTTGCTTGTCATAAAACTGAATTAGATTCTTTGAAAATTGACCAAAGCACTCAGGCTACTCAATAACAACAAGGTATTTGCTTTTTTTTTGGCAAATAAGTCTCACAGAGAATTTTTGTGTACAAGTGAATATATTAGAGGTGAAGACAGACCATGGGTAGCCTGAAAATACCATTCAGAATGGCTTTACACAAGCTTTCTCCAAAACTTAATTTGTAACTCTCGCAGTCTAGATAAACCTCTGCTGTTTTTGCAAGGACATGATCAGAATATTGATCTACACAGATGTCAGCATGGAGAAGAAATAGAAATAAGGCCTATTTCCCTTTCCCCTCATCTTTGTACAACTAAGTACTTTTTTCAACTAATCACTTTTAATTACACTAAAAAGTGTAATCTTTTAAAATGTTTAGTCCTATCAAATGCCCTCTACCTTAGACATCTTGACTGCAATTTTCTATGACAGGAGGGCTTTCATTAAGAATACGATTCCTGTCTCAAGATAAATATTTGAAAATACGTTTTGAAGTGATATTGTTGGTACCAACAGTATTTTAGATTTACGAAAACCTACATCTACAAAAATGACTTTGGGAAATCTCGTGTATGTGATTATGTGGATTTTAAGAAGCCTTATGTTATTAATACAAGCAGAGGCTTAGCATATCCTTTAATAAAAAGTGCAGATACGCCAAAATGTGTTCCCATCCTAAAATAACTGCTTGGCTTCAGGAGAGGAGAACAGAATTTGGACTTCAGTTTTTTTGTCCATTTGACTTTAATTATTTTGTGTGATTAGTGCTCTAACATTCAGCCTCTTATAACGCAGTTTAATAGCAGTCAAGTGCAGGACCTGCTTATCTTGCAGAGTGCAGAGAGGCATTGTTGGCGCTCCCCTTGAACAGAAGCACAGAAGGCCTTTAATTTTCCCCATTTCATAACAACCATAAAATTTGTCAGCCCTATCCTTAATGAGCGAACATTTGGTTTGTTCTTTCCCCAATATACTCAGAAAGTAAAAGTTTGAGTTACCATTTTTCCTTTAAAGACAAAACACTTTACTAACATCAAACCTCACAAGGAGCTGGCTGCTTATAACACTGGGGTTTCTGGAAAACACAGTGTCCTCTCTAAACAAGAGTTGGGGCCTTTAAATAGAGCACACTCCTCTATGCTTGTACGTCAGCCAGCTGAGGCCAAGTGGGGCCGAGGTAAAATGGGTCTCCACACTCTCAGTGGCTCATGACAACACAGAGTTATACAGTTCTCTGGCTCATACTATGCATTTTCTGTGGCTCAGCCCCAGCAATGCCCCACACCTTCACCGCAAGGCAGCCTGAACTCATGCATTGCCCGCCTCGTGCAAAGGAAGAGAGAATGGTGAAACACTAGTGGGATTTTAACACTTCTGCTCACAAGTGCCTCACATCATTTTGTCCACAGCAGGTTGGCCATGGCAAACCACATGGTCTAAGCCTACTTTCGGCAGGCTGGGGAGAATAATCATTCCCCGAGGAGAGGCGAATGTTTTGAACATGATTAGAATCTACCACGGTGTGAGATCCCAAAGAAGCCAGAAGTCATTTGACTGACCAACTTACCTTTTGGACCATCTTGACTAAGAATCTAAATTTGAAGCACAGGCCATCAACTCATTTCTGGCCATAACAATTTATTTTAAATTTATTTAGATTGCATAGTCAAAAGAGCACTGAAATGCAGAGAGACAAATATCATATGACTTCACTCATATGAAGACTTTAAGACACAGAACGGATAAACACAAGGGAAAGGAAGCAAAAATAATATAAAAACCGAGAGGGGGACAAAACATAAGGGACTCTTAAATATGGAGAACAGAGGGTTACTGGAGGGGTTGTGGGAGGGCGGATGGGCTAAATGGGTAAGGGGCACTAAGGAATCTACTCCGGAAATCATTGTTGCACTAAATGCTACTTAACTTGGATGTAAATTTAAAAAATTTTTTAAATTAAAAAAACGTGGAAATGCAATTCAGAGGGTGCTTTTAAAAAGTAATTTAGGATTGTACCAAGCTGAAAAAAAATAAGAAGGTAAGATTTAAAAAAAAATCACTTAAATTGAAGGGAAAAATTACCTAGATTATTCTGGGGAAAAAATATAATTCAGCGTGAGAATTTTATTTATACTACTCATGAAAACTGGATGCCAAAATAGAAAAAGGTTGATTTTTTTCTTCTCAATCCTGAATACCCATGTATAAGTGTATTGCTCCCTAAAAATGAGTCAAGTATTAAGTGTACAGTCTGACTAGTTCATCTCTAAATATATCTTCTTTGTTATTTATGTATTCATGGTCCAAAGTTTTAAACAACTTAAAATAATTTTTGTGTCCCCAAGAAACATCTTTAGAGATCCAAGAGCTAGTTGTGGCTGTGATGGACCAATTTCAAGGGCTCATAGTGACACAGACAAGTTATTCTCTTGCTGGGAATTCAAGCTGGTGCAGCCACTCTGGAAAACAGTATGGAGGTTCCTCAAAAAACTAGAAATAGAACTACCCTACGACCCAGCAATTGCACTACTAGGCATTTATCCACAGGATACAGGGGTGCTGTTTCGAAGGGACACATGCACCCCCATGTTTATAGCAGCACGATCAACAGTAGCCAAAGTATGGAAAGAGCCCAAATGTCCATCGATGGATGAATGGATAAAGAAGATGTGGTATATACACACAATGGAGTATTACTCGGCAATCAAAAAGAATGAAATCTTGCCATTTGCAATTACGTGGATGGAACTGGAGGGTATTACGCTAAGTGAAATTAGTGAGTCAGAGAAAGACAAAAATCCTATGACTTCACTCATATGAGGACTTTAAGAGACAAAACAGATGAACACAAGGGAAGGGAAACAAAAATAATATAAAAACAGGGAGGAGGACAAAACAGAAGAGACTTATAAATATGGAGAACAAACTGAGGGTTGCTGGAGGGGTTGTGGGAGGGGGATGGGCTAAATGGATAAGGGGCACTAAGGAATCTACTCCTGAAATCATTGTTTCACTATATGCTAACTAATTTGGATGTCAGTTTTAAAAAATAAAAAAAAGTTATTCTCTTGCAACTGGGAAACCAAGGTGGAAACTTTGGCAAATGTGTCTTTGTTTTGACAAAGTTTCCTCTACCAGATTGCAAATATATGTATATATTTATTTGTTATACATAAATCTTATATTTAAATATTTATGTATGTATACATGGTAGTTATATATATACATACACATGTACATGAAGCCATACATATACTTGTTGATACCCACAATACAGAGAAAATTGGATCCTTTGGTTATTATTTGGCAACTTGATGACTATATTTATCACACCAAGACCTCAACCTTCACCACTGAGTATAGCTAGAGAAAGATGGCCCGGAGACCAATTTTAACGTATACCCTATGTAGATTCCAGTAAAGTTATATAATGTTGTTTATAGCCCGTGTATCTTCAGAATTCTGGAACCATTACTTCTGCTAAAGTAACCAAAATGTTTGCCTGAAGGATTTTAGATATGACATTAATATGCAGATTTTTTTTTTTTTTTAAGTTTTCATGTCAGTTGACATAGTCATCATATGTTTAACATTTGGAGAGGTGTTTGATGACTGTCAGGCTAACCAGCTCTCTGTAGGCATATTAAGCAAAAAATGAACTCAAATAATACACTTTACCTTGCTTCCCTGTAAACATTCAATCTGTTTGACCAGCTGGACTGCCCAAAGTACCTGTTGCCTATTCCTGTTTTTTGAGAAAATTTAGAGTTTAACCGGTTTATGTACATAAATATCATTTATGTTGATTGAATTCTTTTATCCATAGAACACTTAAAAGAAAAACTAGATGACTATATTAAGCTGTGGAATGGCTTAGTGAAGGTATTTCGAAACGAAAGAAGAGAAGGTTTAATTCAAGCACGAAGTATTGGTGCCCAGAAGGCTAAACTTGGGCAGGTAGGAAACATTCGCTATTTCACAATGTTAACATCTTGGATTTGGTAACTAAAAGATCGTATCCGTTTTTAAGTACCCTTCAGATTTTTTTTTTTTTAATTGAAACGAAATGCTGGCTTTATTAAACCGATACCTTCTATGTCAGAATGGACTCTAATGCTAATGTATTACTAGCATCTAATGTTAAATTGCGTGTGATATGCAATGTACCATATGTGAAGAGTGTTCTTTCTCCCTGCCTCTGTTTTTTAAGGTTTTGATATACCTTGATGCCCACTGTGAAGTGGCAGTTAATTGGTATGCACCGCTCGTAGCTCCCATATCTAAGGACAGGTAACGTTACTTGGCTTTTTTTTTTTTTTTTTTTTCTTTCCTGGGTGAAAAGTAAACCTTGCCCGAGAAGGACAAATAATATTCTTCTCCTTCTCCTGATTCTATTTCCATTCAGCGCCTCAAGCGCTGTGTTTTAAGCATTGTCATTCGGCCGGTGGTTCTCTGGGCTGGAGCCAGACGGATCCTTTGGGCTGATTCGGATGCAGGCAGTCCAGCATTCGGGATAAGTGTAGGGTGTCTCACTTAAGAATCATCTTGTGGTTGGGTTAGTGAACAGAAAACCCTGTAGCTCCAAAAGCTTTGTCTGAGAGTGACGTTAATTGTTCCCTCTACACTGTGATAACAGTGCTAAAGACTTGAAGGCGCATGCTTTGAGATGATACCTCTTGGTTTCTTATGCCTTTTTGAATTACGATTTTAGATACAAAGGAGCAGCTGTTACTCGTGTCAAAGCTTTGGGTTCCTGTAGAAACTTTAAAGTTTAGAAATAGATAGCCATGCGGTAGAAATGTGGCGATGACCACATTTACAGAAGCGTCTGAACAATAGAAGGCAGCATTAATCTCCTAGTTCCAAAAGCCTTCGCTGCTTTTAGTCCAGAATTCTGACTGTTTCAGAATCGAGGGAAATAAAATCTGTCCCTGGGGCGAATGGTGTGAATCAAAGGAAGAACTTTGGGGGGTTTAATTATCCATGGATTTGGTCTGAAAGCCTGTCATGAACCTTTTTTCACACGCTGATTCAATCTTCACAGCACCTCTGCAAGATAGATATTATTAGCTCCATTGTATTGAAGAAGATATTGAGGCCTAGAGGAGTTAATTAATTTGCCCCAATTCAAACAGCCAATGAACTCTCAAGCCGAGATCTCTCCGGCTTGAGATAAATAGCTTTACACTATTTATTTAGAAATCTGAGAATCGTGAGAAGTAAAGAAAGATAACACACCTTCACCTCTTCAGGTGAAAACGAGCAGTCCTCAGGCACCATAAGGAGGTGGTTTTCCGCAGGGTCCTGTGGCATTCCCACATACGCCCCGGTGACCCCCCACCCTCACCGTCCCATGGGAATCCACGGTCCGCAGAGAATACCGCATCTGTCTCAAGTCCACTTCCCCCATGTCAGAATTCTATAGGTTTTTCTCTTCTCCTTGGTTTCTAAACATCTAAAAAGCACCTTAACATGGTTATGTAAAGCTGTAATCTCTGTTTGGGGAACTGCATGTTAAAATCCTTTCTGATAGGATGACTATTGAAACAAGCCAAATTGTCTTTGCAGACTTGATCCTCCATCTAATTAGTCGTATAGAACTAGCATTTTATGAAGCCCAAATATAAGATATTTTTTTTGCTCCAAGTTCTCAGGCCACTACTTAAGTTTGTCAGCAAGTTTTAAGGGTTTTTAAGAGTTTTTTCCCCCTCTTCTTTTTTAAAAAATGCAGGAATATAATACAGTAGTTATTTTGTTTTTTCTTTTTTCTTTTTTCTTTTTGGCAGTGTTTTTTGTTTATTGCAATAAAAGGAGAGGGAAAAGAAGATCACGTAAAGGAACAGGAACAGGTTTTCATAGTAACTGTTTCCAAAGGAATAGAAAGCAACAGAAAGTTGGGAGAACCACTAAGAACATAGTGGGTTTTATTTCTCTATGCACACACTCATTCACACACATTCGCGCTCACACGCATTCACATTCACGCTCATAGTCACGTTTATATTCATTTTTTTTATTTAAAAAAATGTTTTTTAATGTTTATTTTTAAGACAGAGAAACAGAGCATGAGCAGGGGAGGGGCAGAGAGAGAGGGAGACACAGAATGTGAAGCAGGCTCCAGGCTCTGAGCTGTCAGCACAGAGCCCGACGCGGGGCTCGAACTCACGAACTGTGAGATCATGACCTGAGCCGAAGTCGGACGCTTAACTGACTGAGCCACCCAGGCGCCCCTGTATTCATTTTTTTTTAATGGAGGGATAAGGAGGAAAGTAACAGTCAAGAAAATCTTGTAAATAATGCAAAACCACCAAGAGAAAATTGCCCACAGGACCAAAGTAAATATGAGAAAACATGATTAACTTCAGCATTTGTCTGTAAGCTGAGAGAAAAATCTGCTGTGTCCTTCCGTTACAGAAAAGGGCTCCTTGACTTTTAAAGACATTGATTTACTTCTGTTTCCCATTAGATATTAAAGTTCCCTAATGGGGGAAAAAAATCAACAGTAAAAAGAGATAATAGAGCTAGGCATGCTAAACTAGTCAGTGTTGGGTTCTTAAATGCTTTTTCATTTTCTGTAAATGTTTCAGAACTACATGTACTGTGCCTCTAATAGATTACATAGATGGGAATGATTATTCCATTGAACCACAGCAAGGTGGGGATGAAGATGGTTTTGCCAGAGGGGCCTGGGACTGGAGTTTACTATGGAAACGTATTCCTCTAAGCCACAAGGAAAAGGCCAAAAGAAAACATAAAACTGAACCTTATCGGTAAAGACTACTACTTTATTTTCTTATGTGGAATGTCTATCTAAGTACTTTTTTTTTTTTCCTTCCCCATGTACTTGTATAAATATGTGGGTCCATACATACCTTCCATTTCATCTTTGCTGCCATCATCAACACAATACAGAACCATTTGCACTGTGCCGATTATAGATGTCATAAATGGCAACACATATGAAATTGTACCCCAAGGGGGTGGTGACGAAGATGGGTATGCCCGAGGAGCATGGGATTGGAGTATGCTCTGGAAACGGGTGCCTCTGACCCCTCGAGAGAAGAGAATGAGAAAGACAAAAACTGAACCATATCGGTAATCACTAAATCACTTACATGTTTTTCTTTTCTCCAGTTGCTGCTAACCTATTAACCTTTTGCCAAGCTAAAAAATGTGTTACTAACACTGTAGGTGCTGTCTCAGATTCTGTAACAGTTTTTCCCCTAACATTAGTTCTGAAGCTTGAATTCACCTTTACTACTTTGTAATTGTTTTTTTCTCTAAATGCAAGCTCCACTTTTGGGGGGATGGCAGGGGGAGGTTATATGGCATTAGTTGCGAATACGAGTGAAAAAAACTTTAGCCCTCCTTTCCTAGTAGACTAGACATCGAGTTTTATTCTTTTGACCATAATTTCATTCTGTAAATTTAAAATGCATAAATTACTTACAATCCTGGTTTTATGTCCACTTTGATCCCTTGGTTGTAGCGTTAACAATGAAAGAGAAATAGCAAGAGATTTCTTTGGTTTTTTTTTTCTTCTTCTTTGTGTTTTGTATGCTAACTCGTAAATACTAATTTTGTACCAGTTAAATCTGATGAATAAAAAAAAAAAATACATGACTTTGGAAAATATTACACGAAATCCTTTATCACTTCCTTCTCAGAAGAGCACTTGATTAAAAGGAAACTTTATTCTAGAATCAGCTTTTGTCCCTTCTTACGGGATAAAATAGAACAGTTCTGCTGTTTTATTCGTTTGGTCTCTAAACCGAAACATTTTACGGTCCTTCAAAGTGACTCCAAATGAAATGTTTGGTCAGATGTTAGCAGAGGCTTCTAAGTGTGTCTAATTTTGTTTTTCTGATCTTATGGTTCTGCTTTTGGTCTCTCTCTCCTTGTTATACTACTGATGATGCTAGAACTCTTTTGGGAAGGTGTTTCTAATGTCATGCAAATGCTGCTGGGATCTGGGCATGCCGTGATACAAGATACTGAGATGGCAAACATAAGGAAATTATAGAATTTTAATCTTTGACACTTTCCAAATTTCTCTTTCAAGTTCTATTTTGAAACAATTCAGGAATTTACTGCTTACCCACTTGATTTAACGAATACTTCTGGGTGTAAAAAATAAAGGGTAATGATTATATTTACATTTCTGCTCATTCCCTGGGTTTAGCTAATAAAGACATTTTTTTTAAGTGGTTTTCATGTTAAGATGCATTTGAAAAGATATACTGAGATAAGTGGGGATATGTTTAAAGATCAAAAAAGCATAGTTATAATAATTGTAAACGACAGTTAAATAAATGTGACAAGGAAGTAACCAAGAACATGTTGGTGCTGCTTATTACCAGGTTAGGCAGCATGTCTTGAGAAGAGAAGGCATAAGAGAATGACTTTCACTTGATGTGATTTCCATGCATATTGAAAGTATTACTTGATTTATTATTTATCCACTCAACAAATATTTAATGAGTACTTACTATGTGCCAGACATTGTTTTCCGGGGATAAACTTTTAAAAAGTATGTTCTCTCGTGGCACCTAAAGTGTAATGAGCGAGACAGAAATTAAACAGATAACTACACAAATAACTCAGGAACAGCACCTGCAGTAAGTCACGTGAAGAAAAATCCCAGGGTACGTGGAGCTTCTGGGAAGGAGAACCTCATCCAGCCGGGAGGAGCCAGAACAGCCTCCCTGGCAAAGGCCCCCCTGCAGGCTGAGGCTTGAAAGGTGAGGTGTCAGCCCTGTGGAGAAAGAGGAAGAACGTTGCAGGAGAGCGAACAGCAGAGGTGAACCCCTGAGATAGAAGAGAGTTGGTTTTGTTGGAGATGTGAGCAGAGCAGTGAAGAACTCAGGACGAGGAAGCCCACTCAGGAGTCGGGAGAGTCTGGCATCACCTGGGCCCAGCTTGAGTCCACTCTGCCTGCTGTATGATTAGATTGGGATGGGGGCAGCATAGAAGAAAAGACCCTGTCGGGGTGTTCCCGTAGCAGTCCAAGCAGTGGTAGCTTGGTCTAGGATGGAAGCAGCAGTGATGTTGGAAAGTAGAACACGGGCTCAAGATAGATGTTCAAGGTAGAATCGGTAGGATTTAGTGACATTAAATATCAGGTGTGGCGAGGAAGAAAGTACTCTGACGGAGAGTCTACTTAAGAGCCATGATACATAGTAATTAATTGGGGGTGGGGAACAGGATGAAAATGATTCCCCTTATCACTTGCTCTAGTGATGAGAATGGCTCGTCCCTAGAAAGTGCCCAATTCAAGATTCCATTCAGGAAGCTCCGCAGATCACCGTTTTGCATTCCTGCCTCCTGACACAGTAAATAGCTAATGTCTAATTCCCTGGTGTCGTTTCTTTGCTACATTTGCAAACTCTGAATGAACTGTGGCTGTTCCACAATGATTTACACCCTTATTTGGCATGCCCCTGAGCTATAAAATTAAAAAATGACAGACTACTTCCATGGTCTATGGTTTCACTCATCCTAGAATGACTCATAAATCATTGTAGGAGTAGTTAGCAGGCCATGGTTGTATGGCTCGGGATTTTTAGGAGTGAAAGAAAATTCTGTCTTAACTAACTCTCAAGGCTTAATTTTCAAACCAACAAAGGAACTAAGGCACCCTCTAATGGCAAGATGATGCAACGCCCTAATTTGTAGTAAACTATCAATTGAATTTCAGACAAATTGTAAATTCATTAATGAATTATAAACCGATTGTTTTGTGAAGGCTTTGTAATTTCTTAATGTTTGGCCATCAGTTTTGTCTCTTCTGTGCATTACTTAGACTATGTTCCAAAAAGGCTTGTTGTCTATTAGTGAAGGGATTCTGGGATTTATCTTTATTAGTTATTGCACTGTTTCTTTTCTTAGGTCCCCTGCCATGGCTGGTGGATTATTTGCCATTGAACGAGAGTTCTTCTTTGAACTGGGTCTGTATGATCCAGGTCTCCAGATTTGGGGTGGTGAAAACTTTGAGATCTCATACAAGGTAACGTTTTCTTTAAACAAATGCAGTTTTCTACGTAGTTATTACTGACTTTGGTGACTTTCAGATAAGGCTGGTTTTTCTGGGAAAAGATCTATTTAATGCATTTCTCCGAATTATAAAGAATGACTAACAAAAATGCATGCCTTTGGGGGGAAATAGGGCAAAATGCAAAATCCAGACTTGTTGCATATTTATATGGCTCATCTCAACATTGAGGCCAGCAAACTTCAAAAATGAAAATACCTCCTCCTCCCACTCCCCACCTCACCCCCCAGGCTTTCTGTGCATTAAAGTCTTTGTTTGTTATAAAAGCCCTTTGGAGAACCTGCACTGTATGGGAGCCACATTTGACCATCCACTGACACAGTTACCCTTTACCTCTATGGGACATGATGATTCAGGAAAGAAACCGATCCCAACCATGACTTTGCATCCTCATACTGACCCTGGAGCTGCCTCCCTGCAGCACCCGCCCTGTTGCTGAGGCAGCCCTTGAACAATGATACCTTCCATGCTCCGACCCATCCCCACCCCCATTTCCCAAAAGAGAACTGTAACTGGGTTTAACTGGGTTAAATAGATATTTATTGTCTCTTGTCTTAAATGTCCAGAGACGGAAGAACAACTCAGTCGTTGCTCTCAAAGAACTTAGAGTTCATAAGAAGAGATTAGAATTGTACTCAAATTCATAATATGATGAGAAGGTAAAGAGCATTCAATTGGTATGATTAAGAAACAGCATTGTGGGGGCACCTGGGTGGCTCAGTCGGTTAAGCGTCCAACTCTTGGTTTCAGCTCAGGTCATGATCTCATGGTTTATGAGTTCAAGCCCCATGACGGGCTCTGCGCTGGCAGCATGGAGCCTGCTTGGGATTTCTCTCTCCTCCTCTCTCTGCCCCTGCCCAGCTCGCTCGCTCTCGCTCTCTCTCTCTCTCAAAATAAACATAAAAAATTTTCAAAATGAAACAGCATCTTACTGGAGGTAGCATTTGAGGCAAACTAGAAAGGCGGGCATGGTATTGATAAGCAGAGATAAAAGGAGAGGAGAGAGACCTCGGAGCAAATAGAATGGGGAAAGGTACAAAAGTGGGCACATGAAGATTATACTCAGGAAACAGGAGCAGTTTAGCAGAATCAGACAGCATGGAGAAAGACATCCAAGAAGATAAAGTGGACAAGTATGTTAGGACTGTATGGAAGAGAGCCTTTAATGCTGAGCCAAGAGATTTTTACTGAACTTGATAAGCAGTGGCAACCTATTGAAGATATTAAGCAAGGGAATAACATGACCCAAAGCTGCCCTTTAGCTAGAATAATCTCTTACTATAAATAAGGATAGCATTGAGTAGAGAGAAGCTGGAGGTGAAGAAGCCAGTTTGGAGGTTATTATACTAATCACCCAGGTGGGAAATACATTAGCAGTGGAAACAGTGAATAGTATCAGGAGTCAAGAATCTGCGTGACTTTGAAAGGTTATGCTGGGGAAAGGGTGTTTAAAGCTGCAGGTACACAAGAGGCCCTTAGTGGCTGAACGTGACTGCATTCCCGATTGCATTCTTCGTTATTATAAGAGTTTGAAAAACAAGCAAATCACTTTAGGACTTATTTAGTTTATGAATTCCCCATGGACACTGTATCTAATTTAGATTTTATATTTACCTTGATAAGACAAATTTTCAACTATATTTTATCATTTGAAACAACTTGCACGTGTTTTTTTTTTTTCCCCTGATAGATATGGCAGTGTGGCGGCAAATTACTATTTGTCCCTTGTTCGCGCGTTGGACACATCTACCGTCTTGAGGGTTGGCAAGGGAATCCTCCGCCCATTTATGTTGGGTCTTCTCCAACTCTGAAGGTGAGTCTTTGGGTAAAAGGAGAGAAGCCTAGGGAACTTTGTACCACACGTGGCACATTTATGTACCACATGCTGTGGTGGTCACTTAAATGTCAGCTCCCTGAATGGGATAAATCGTTTAAGCACTCATGCTGGTTCCCCCTTTTAATTTAAGCTGAACTTATTCATGAAACACCTTATTGTTTTGTTTTGTTTTGTTTTGTTTTGTTTTGTATTTATTTGAAGTATGGTTGACATATTATATATATTTGTTTTATATTATATAAGTTACCGGTATACACAGGCATTCAACATTTATGTACATTATACATTATGCATTATATATATTATGGAATGATCACCACAGTAAGTCTAGCTGCCATCTGTCACCATATGTAACAGCTACCATCTGTTACAATAATATTGTAATAATACAATATTATTAACTATATTCCCTGTGCTGTACACACAGGCTTCCCCTTCCCTTATTTTACCCATCTGCCCTCCACCTCTGGTGATCATCAGTTTGTTCTCTGTATCTATGAATCTGTTTTTCTGTTTTGCTTTGTTTGTTCCTTTGTCTTTTAGAACCCACAGAGGACTGAAATCATATGGTATTTGTCTTTCTCTGCCTTACTTATTTCACTTAGTACAACACCAGCCATGTTGTCCATCTAGGTCCAGCCATGGTCTCACAAACAGCAAGATTTCATTCTTTTTTGTGGCTGAGTAATATTCCATCCTGTGTGTGGGAGAGGGGAGAGAGAGAATATATCTATATACCCCACATCTTCTTTATCAATTTTATCAATGGATACTTAGGTTGTTTCCATATCTTGGTTGTTGTAATTGTAAATTGTATTGTAAATAATACTGCAGTGAACATAGGGGCACATATATCTTTTTGAATTAGTGTTTTTGTGTTTTGGGGGTAAATACTCAGAAGTAGAACTGCTAGGCTGTAGAGTAGTTCTATTTTTAATTTTTTGAGGAATCTCTGTACTGTTTTCCACAGCAACTACACCAGTTTGCATTCTCGAAAACAGCCACATGAGGGTTCCCTTTTCTTCATATCTTCACCAACACTCGATATTTCTTGTCTTCTTGACAAGAGCCATTCTGACAGGTGTGAGGTGATATCTCATTGTGGTTTTGTTTCCCTGATGATTAGTTATGTTGAATATCTTCTCATATGTCTGTTGGCCACCTGTTTGTCTTCTTTGGAGAAATGTCTGTTCAGGTCATCTGACCATTTTTTAATTGGACTGTTTGTTTTTTTATATTGAATTGTGTGAGTTCTTTATATATTTTCACTATTAACCCGTGTTTGAGTGGATCGTTCGCAAATAAATATCCTCCCATTCAGTAGGATGCTTTTTCATTTTATTGATGGTTTCCTTCACTATACAAAGCCTTTTTAGTTTGATGTAGTCCATCTGTCTATTTTTCTTTTGTTGCACCTGCCTGAGGAGACAGATCCAAAAATAATATTGTCCAAGAGCTTAGCCCTGTGTTTTCTTAGAAATGTCATGGTTTCAGGCCTTACATTTAAGTCTTTAGTCATTTTGAGTTTATTTTGTGTGGTGTAAGAAAGTGGCCCAGTTTCATTCTTTTGCAGGTAGCTGTCAGTATTCCCAACATTCATTGAGAAAACTGTCTTTTCCCCTTTTCCTTCTTTGTCAAAGATTAATTGACCATATAAGCATAGGCTTATTTCTGGACTCGCTATTCTGTTCCATTGGTGTCTATATCTGTTTTTGTGCTAATACCATACTGTTTTGATTGTAACTTTGTAGTGTAGTTTGCAGTCAGGGAGCATGATACCTCCCAGTTTGTTCTTCTTTCTCAAGATTGCTTTGGTTATTTGGGGTCTTTGGTGGTTCCATGCAAATTTTAGGATTATTTGTTCTCATTCTATGAAAAATACTATTGGTATTTTGATAGAGATTGCACTTAAACTGTAAATTGCTTTGGGTAGTGTGGACATTTTAATAATAGTGATTTTTCTAATCCATGAGTGTGGTATATCTTTACATTTATTTGTGTTGCCTTCAGTTTCATTCATCGGTGTCTTGTCTTTTTTTTTTTTATTTCAAGTTTTTATTTAAATTCTAGTTAGTTAATATATGGTAAAATCATCAGTGTCTTATAGTTTTTGGAGTATGGGTCTTTCACCTCCTTAAATTTATTTCTAGATTTTTTTTTGATGCAATTATAGATGGGATCGTTTCCTTAATTTCTTATGGAAATGCAACAGATTTATGTATATTAATTTTGTATCCTGCATCTTTACTAAATTCATTTATTACTTCTAATAGCCTTTTGATAGAGTTTTTATGGTTTTCTATGTAATATGTCATGCCATCTGCAAATAATGAGTGTTACTTCTTTTCCAATTTGGATGCTTTTTGTCTCTTGTCTGATTGCCATGGCTAAGACTTCCAATACTAAATTGATTAAAAGTGGCAAGTGTGGGCATCCTTGTCTCAGATCTTAGAGGGAAAGTTTTTGGCTTTTCACCATTGAGTATGATGTTCACTTATGGGCTTGTCATATAGGGTCTCCATTATGTTGAAATATGTTCCCTCTATACATACCCACTTGAGAATTTTTATCATAAATGTTGAATTTTATCAAATGCTTTTTCTGCATTCATTAAAGTGATTATATGATTTTTATCCTTCTTTTTGTTAATGTGGTGTACCACATTGATTGATTTGTGGATGTTGAACCATGCTTGCGTCCCCAGAATAAATCCCACTTAATCGTCATGGATGATTGTTTCAATGTATTGTTGAATTCAGCTTGCTGATATTTTGTTGAGGCTCTTTGTATCTATGTTTGTCAGGGATCTTATTATTTTTTAAGATTATTCATTGTATCCCACTCAGATTAAGATTTCTATATTGAATGCTCTCCACAAAGACATCTCAAATAAATTCAAAAAGGACTACCACTCTGTAGGAAAGTAGTTGAAACGAAAATATCAGCTTCTATTATTCACACTTGAGTAAAATATTATTTTTGTTTTGTTTAAAAAAATTAAAGTAATCATATTAGAAGTTTGTATAGTAAACAAAATCAAATTTTTGAACAGTGCTTGCAAAAGATTAATATCTTTTGTCCCTCAAACCAGGGGCAAACCAGAAAAGCTTCACACAGAGGCTAAGAAGATGAAGTCCTTTATTCTCGACCAAACAACTTTGAAGATTTTTTAATTGTGCTGTTTCCATAAATTCTAAGAGCGTAGGACTCTGATTCCATTCATTTTCTGGAGCCCCTAACCAAGTCAAAAGGAAGTCAGAAGGAAGTTTATTATTGGCTACAGATGCAACTTGGGATAGTTCCTTAAAGGGAAATAGATAATCGAAGCAGAGATGACAAGGCTTAAAGAATGAACAAAGCTTTCTAACCAGCCAAATTATCATAGAAATGGCCAAAGGGAGCCCCAGCCAGAATAGGAGATGAGATTAAAATGTCCATGCTAAAGCAAAGGGCACCATATTAACACCAGGCCTGACTGGCATTACAGGAAAGAACTTGCCCTTGGATTTGGACCCATAATCACAAAGAATGAAAGATCACATTGATTCATGAAGGCCTGTGCTACAAGGAAGAGAGATGTGAGGGAAATATTTATCCACTCTAAAAATGAACTGTACATATCATAAAAACTATCTGATAAATGTAACATTCAGTCTACACTTAGTGAGTGCTAGAGTGTGCCAGGTGCTTTTTTTCCCTCCAGCTTTAACATCATCCACTTCAACCACAGTGTGCTAATAATGGTTTATGTCGACTTATTCAGCTCGTGTGTCTTCTCTGAGCCTCAGACTTTAATGGTCAGTTGCCTCTCAGAATTATGTTCTCAGATGACCCTCAGACATTTCAAACTCAATGGAGTCAAAGCTGAACTTTTTAACTTTTTCTCAAAAGCATTTCCCTTTCCTATATTCTCTGTTTGCCCACGAATGAAACTTACGGGGCATGTTGGGGTAGTCCTCCCTTCCCTCCCACTGAACCAAGCCCTGAAGAGTCTACCTCATACATTATGTCCGAAATCCATTCCTTCCTATACTTAGTGCAGGTCCTCAGATCTCTCCCATATAGATAATTGAATTGCCTCCTGTTTGGCTCTCCACCATCAGGCTCAATCCCCTTTAATCTGTCTTCCACTCACCACCAGTGTGGTTCCCCTGATCATTAAATCTCATACCTGTACCTGCTTAAAACCTTTCGATGACTGTCAGCCAAAAGATAAAATTCAAAGAATTTTAGAAAAGAATAATAATCATAGCTAACACTTTTTGACAACTTATTATGTACCAGTCACGAATCTAAATGCTTTGCTAGATGAACTCCTTAATTTTCGCAAAACACAAGGTAAGTTGTGGTAAACTACTTTTAGGACTACAAATGCACCATGATTTGCCATACTTCATTTGGGTTCCTCTTTGCCCTGACTACCGTTCACACAGAATTAACCACTCCTTCAAGACACAGCTGTCCAGTGCCCTTCCATGGTGGCCCTCTGGATTTCTCCATCCCAAACAAATAAATGCTCCTTCTTTGTGTTGCTATAACCTTATGTATGCACGTTTCATTCTTCGTGTTCATTAGTATTTAGCTTCGTGTTCATCAGACACGGGCTGTGTCTAATTCTGGATGAATTTGCAAAAATTAAAAATACTTAGCAATGGGGGCACCTGGGTGGCTTGCGCGATTAAGCATCTGACTCTTGGTTTTGGCTCAGGTATGATCCCATGGTATCATGAGTTCAAGCCCTGTGTTGGGCTCTGCGCTGACAATGCAGAGCCTGCTTACGATTCTCTCTCCGCAACCCCCCCACCTCTGCCCCTCCCCCACTCGCGCTATTTCTCTCTCAAAAATGAATAAATAAATAAAAAATTTTTTAACATATTCAGCAATATTACACATTTAAAACTTTTTTGAACCCATGGGCTTTTGCAACAGCATGCCTGTGGGAGCATGTTCGCCTTTTGGTAGTTATAGCCTAGGAGAATTTTAGTCTGAACGCAAGGTATTTTCTACTCCTGATGTAACACAGGGGTCAGCAACTATGGCCTTTAGGCCAAATCCAGCCCTTTTCAGTAAATAAAGTGATTGCTATTGGAGCACCACCGCATCCTTTTGTGTGCGTATGGTCTCCAGTTACTTCCTCAGTACAACAGGGCTAAGTAGTTGCTACAGAAACTGTATGGCCTGCAATGCCAAAGGTACTTACTCTCTGGCCTTTTACAGAGAAAATATGCTGATGAATAACGTACAAGACCAAGGGACTAGATTGAGAATGCACTCAATCTGTCACAACGTTCATGCCTACAGACATTTGTTCAGTTAAGCCTTAGCAGATAGATCTTTGTCAGTTATCACAATATTAACTTATTTTATTGTTCTTTAGTTGCTTTCCCTTAAAGTGCATCAAGTGGTGAAAGTATCCTATAAATTCTGGGTTATAGCAAAATGGTTCTAGTACAGTCATAATGTGACCAAAAAAGCCACTTGCAAACAAAATGTGTTTTATTCAACAGAGCTCTTGTTTTTCACGCTGGTTCCTGAAATGAGCCTTTTCCCTACACATGCTGGTAGTGTGGTTCTAAATGAAAGAGATTGTTCTGAGCAAAGGAGCACCCATTTTCCGCCAGCCTCCCCTAAACCCTCTCTGGGCTTCACCTTCTTCCTCTAAAAGCAGGATAGAATATATGATCTTAGAATATGCGATCTTACAGCTCAGTGACGTCAGATTCTGTGTCCATCACTTCTTAGTTGAACATGCATCACATTCTACCCTTAGCAATTGACATATTAGAGTCGTTAACTCACTTGCGTTTGTTTTATTAAATATCAGGTCCTATTGAAATGAGTTTATTATACGTTGGTCATATTTAATGTGTCTAAGATGGGCTGCTGACAGCATTGCAGATCTTTTCCTTTCTCATCATCTTTTCTTTTTCACAGAATTATGTTCGAGTTGTAGAGGTGTGGTGGGATGAATATAAAGACTACTTCTATGCCAGTCGTCCTGAATCAAAGGCATTAGCATATGGGGATATATCTGAGCTGAAAAAATTTCGAGAGGATCACAACTGCAAAAGTTTCAAATGGTTCATGGAAGAAATAGCTTATGACATAACTTCACACTACCCTTTGCCACCCAAAAATGTTGAATGGGGAGAAGTAAGTATCAGCTGGTATTCAGATCTCAATAACTATGTATGTTTGGAGACTTGAGTTTGGGAGAAGGCAGAGAAAGATGGAAATGTGTGAGTGAAGGAGAAAAATTCTTGGAGAAAAGTTTCTCTAAAAACTGTCCTCCCCCACCTTTCTACCAGACTGTTAACACCTCCCCTGACCACTGTGTCCCCTGCTCTCAGCTTTTGGACTCCTGGCTCTCCATCCTGGAGCACTGTCCACTCCCTGCAGCCTCTGCCACTTCCCTGCCCCTCACTCTGACTCCTTTTCCTGACCAATTCCAACTTACCCTATTGCTCGCAATTTAGAGAGCACCAGTTCTGAAAAGCCACTCTTATCCTTCCCCACTCTGTCAGAAAAACTGAGTTCTGGATCTTTCCATGGGTTCTCATAACATTCAAAATTGCCTATCTCTCAGCCAGTCTCTCGACCCAGGACCTGGTTCACCATTGTGTCCCAATGGACTAACACAGAGACCTCCCCATACACAATAGACACTCAAACAATGCTTGTCAAATAAGTGAATGGATTGATAGTAACTGAAAATAAGTAAGGTCAGGCATTGGTTGCTGTTGTCATTTTTTTGTTTCTTCAGACTTGCGTTTGTAATCTCATTTCTCATGTCCCCCCACCCATGAGCCTAATACTGCTGCCTCATGGGTATATTAAACATGCCATGAACTTTCAAACTTATGTATCATTGTGTAATTAAGTATTCAACAAATAGTGGTCAAGGGCCTACTATGTACCAGTCACTCTTGTAGACATAAGACAAGCAGGTCCCTTTCATCAGGTCTTTCCCCTTGGGGGGAAAAAGACAACAAAAGGGAAACAAAGAAGATAATGGCAGATGGTGGTAAGGCCCTCAAAGGAAATAAACAGGTGACGGTCAAGAGAATTTAGGGACAGATTAAGGAAGCCACCTTTGAAGAGGTGACATTTAATCTGAAATCTGAGTGATCAACCAGAGAGCCAGGAGGGAGTGTTCCAAGTAAAGAAAATGGTGAGGTTGAAGGCTCTGAGTCAGGAAATGCTTTGCCTTTATGATAATCAGAAAAGAGATTAATGAGGAGGGAGGCCTTTATCCTATAGGTATGGGAAGCTGTGGGAGGGTTTTAAGCAGGTAACATAAGTTGATTGATGCCTTGCTTTTTAATCACCCTGTTGTGAGGATTTAGAGTAGAAACAAGGATGCCAATTAGGAAACTAGTAGAGTAGTTCTGGTAAGAAAGGACGATGGTGGCTGAGACGAGGATGTCAAAAATGGAACAGAGACAAGCCGACAAATGCAAGGTACATAATTCATCTGGAGGCAGATCGCTGACAGACGGGTATGTGAAGGATAAGGGCCAAGATGACTAGTTGTGTTTTTTTATTTGAGTAGCTGATTCGGTGGCAGCTGAGATTGGGATGCTGATGGAGGGGATGAGGGGGAAGCGTGGGGGAATAGCAAGTTTTTATTGGCTTTCTGATTGTGGGAAGTGCCTACTGGACATCCAGGTGCGGCTGTCAAGTAGATAACAGACTACGTGATATTGAAGCCCAGAAAAGAGGCAATGTACATTTGGAGCCATCAGCGGGTAGATTGTCTCATGAAACTGAATGAACTCACCTAGGGAGAAAACAGAGATGGATAAAAGAAGATGGGATCCATCCCTAAGGAACCCTGACATTTAGAGTTTGGGAATAAAAGAAACCGACACGCTGTGCACATCTTGATTTAACACGTACCTCCCCATACTCTTTATTTCATCTCTATGTTCTATCATAGCATATTATAGCAAACTGTGTTACCTTCTCAATGAGAACTGCCTGCCGTCCCCCAAACAGTCTTAGCCACCACCTTTAACTTGTTCTTTTCTTTTCCCCCATGGCACTTACTGCTTCCAAACGTGTTTATGTTTTTTGCTTATAGTCTCTTTCCCTACCTAGAATGTAAGTTCGCTGGGGCGAGGACCTTTTATCTATTTTGCTCACTGGTGTATCAAAGCCTGCCACATGCCTGACACAGTAGTCACTTAATATTTGATGAATAAAGACATGAGTGAATGGATAGATGAAATTTTCTGTTCTCGCTTTAGAAGTTCACCCCCAAATATAGCTTCACCCTAACCCCTATCCCCATCCTGGCCCCTGTACCTTACACCTCACTTCTCAGCATTCCTTCCATTTTGCAAGGTAAACCCCTACCCGTTTAGACCGCATGTCCCCTTGAGGCAGTCTTTAGAGTTCCTCCAGGCAGGGCAAGAGCCTCCTTTTTTCACATGCCCAACCCTCCATCCTGATTGACACTTAGCCTTCAGTCTCTCACGGACATGAGGGTCCTGGACCATGACTTGATTCTCCTTGTATCTGCTAAAGCACTCATCATCATAGGTGCTCAGTCAATATTTGCTGAAAGAATAAACATTTTTTTTAACATTTTATCCAAATACTATAGTAATTTATAATTGAGATACAAATATATAGTGTTTCCAAGAAAGGAAAAAAGGTGATTTTTACACAAAATGTGCATCCCAAAGATGATCCCCTGCGTTTGCTTCTCACCTACATTATTCACTGTCAGGGAAAAGTCTTACTGCCTGGCCCATTCGCCATAATCTTTGCTCCCTAGGCCCCTTTGAGACAGCTGCCAAAATTGTCACAGAGCCATTTGGAAGAGTTCCCTTACATATTCAATTCTGGGCCAGTGTCTCTTACCACTGAGGTAATAGGTAACTGTACTCTATTTGCTTCTCATCCACACGAATCAGCATGAATCTGGAATTGTATTTAATGATATCTTTTTAATTTTCTTTCCTCTGTGGTATTTTATCGAAATCTATAGACCAGTGCCCATAGTTGGGATGAGCCCATTCCAGTGTTGACTTCAAGATCATAAACGATTTCAGAGATGACTGGTATGCTGTAAACTACTCCAAGACTGATAGTACTGTCAAAACCTGGCATTACACACACCCAGATTTCCACCGTGAACAGCAGTATTTAGCATGAAACCCTCTTTCTCTGAAGCTAGAGTGCATTACAGCTAACCTGTTGCCTGCTCTTTGGCTCTTTGTTCATTTTTGTAGATCAGAGGCCTTGAAACTGTTTACTGCATTGATAGCATGGGGAAAACAAATGGAGGCTTTGTTGAACTAGGACCCTGCCACCGGATGGGAGGGAATCAGGTAAATAACCATATTTCTATGTTTTTATAGGTCTGCTGCATTGGAGCAGAATATCTTACTGATCACGGGGCTTAGTTTGCTTTTTAATTTGATAATTTTGTTTGGGTAAAGTAAAACATTGTATAAAAAAAATTGACAGTGCTAAAACATTTATTTAGATGAGGAGGATGACAGCATTATTGGTTTTCACAGAACCAATCTGAACCTAGAATTTATGTCTGATATAAGAGATTAGAATATATTCCTGTGTGAGTATAGAATCATGTAAGCCAACTCTCTGAACAATTTTATTTGCAAATATTGTTCAGTATTCCACATTTCCCCCTTATAAGCTAGGATGTTACTGCCAGTAAGTATATTTCACTAATATATTTTATTTCCTTATATGGGTATTGTTCTTGTCTCTGACTTAGACTGTGAAATGTCATCAGCTCTGTTTCTACTTTTTCATCTGCTTACATTGTTGGTACATAATAAATATGTGTTAATGACCCATTCTATATCCAAGAGGCTAAAGAACATAATCCTTTAGGTGTTAATAGGAGTCTTCGTTAATATCAAAATGAATATAGTTCTTCTCTCTGGACTTAAAATTCTGAACATACAGAAAAATTATAGAAAAGTAAGATAGTCACTGAATTTAATTTTGAGTTAAGTCTGTCTTTCTTTCTTTCTTTCTTTCTTTCTTTCCTTCCTTCCTTCCTTCCTTCCTTTCTTTCTTTTTTTCTTTTAAATAATATATATCTGGGGCACCTGGCTGGCTCAGTCAGTGCAGCATGAGAGGCTTGGTCTCGGGGTTGTGAGTTTGAGCCCCATGTTGGTTGTAGAGATTACTTAACAGTGAAATCCTTAAAATAAAATAATGTATGTTAGAAGAGAAAGTGCCTCTGTTACTTTATTTCTTTTTTTTTTTTAATAGCTTTTTCGAATCAACGAAGCTAACCAACTTATGCAATATGACCAGTGTTTGACAAAGGGGCCTGATGGATCAAAAATTATGATTACACACTGTAATCTAAATGAATTTAAGGAATGGCAGTACTTCAAGGTATTGTGCGTTTCAACTCCTGAAATGATATTATTTGTGATTTCATTTTAATAACATCTACCATACGAAATTTAGATGTATAAATCTTAAAACCTGAATTCAGGTTGACTTGCATTTCCCTCTAGTTAGTCATTTGTTTTCCTGAGCATTGAGTGACTCCTTGTTCCATAATGAAGCATCACTTTCATTCTCTGGTATAACGTCCTGTAATGAGGTCACAGAATGTCTATGAAGACCCAGTGCTAATTTCAGTAACACGGGAAAAATCTGTTCTGTGAGGCAGTAATCACCATTGTTCTAATATCGAAATCTTATTTGTTAAATCTAAAGGAGTCATTCATTAAAGTAAAATTATTTAAAAATTACATATGTAATTGAAATTATATGTATGTAAAATCTTTTAAAATATTGCATTTATATTTCATGTTGTCCAGCAGGTGGAGATAGAGACAAACAAATAACACTTGGAAATCTGGGCCTTCGTGACCTCTCTTTATTAGCGTTATTTGCTAAACACAACTGGATAAATATTGCCTATTGCTTGCTTAAAGGTCATGTTTAGTTATTCACTTGACACTGCAGGAGCAGTTTTGCTCTTTCACCTGTGAATATTCAAAGCTCTTTGCCAAGTTGAAGATTCCAACATATTAATGGATTGATGTATAATTTTCAGAGTCTAGACTTGACTAAATTTATTGAGAAACACAAAGTTGGGAAAGCTGCCCCAAACCAAAAGAATCTGGCAACTCTCAACTTCATTTGCTCAGTTAGTAGTTGTTATCGTACCATGTCTGTTAGGCAAGCCCTTATTTGCTATGTAGTGACGGTATTATGACCCAGCTTAATATTCTCAGTCATCATCATTCCCAGATAATTACCATGAAGTGGTAAGTGTATGTCAGTTGCTGATTTTTTTCTTATAACAAGTTAGGAAGGAGAACATGAACATAAATCCTGAAGAACAGAGCATTTGTTTCCACAAAGATGAATAATAGCAATAAATGATAGGGTATTAATAAAATGGTATTAGTAAAATAGTAAAAGAAGGCTCTAGCAGACCAGAAACTACCATCCAAAAGTAGTTTAATGGATAAAAAATGGAATGTATATATTTTAGGTTAACAAAGAAGAGATTAATAGGAGGAATTATTTCTGACAAGTTTCATATAGGAAGTATTATTGTTCCAGGTCTTGAGATATAAAAAGGCTTTTCATGGAGGATAAATAAGAAGACTGGGTGAACAAAGGCATGGAGTAAAACTGTAGAAAACTCTAGGGATCATGTTTAGTTTGGTATCCCTGAATTGGAGTCCACATGAAAGAACATTCAACTTGACTTTGTAAGTTTTGGAAAGTGAATGACATTATTTGAGGAACACAGTGATAGGAAACAGTGGATACTTTTAGGAAAATAATTCTAGAAACATTGTGCAAAGTATGGACTGATAAGCAGATCAGCTCAGTCAGCAGTTCTCAAGCTTTCCGATCTCTAGATTCCCTCTACACTCTTGAAAATTATTGAGACCCCCACACGCACGCAGATTTTATTTATCTAGGTTATAACTAACAATATTTTCTGGGTTGCAAATTAAACCTGACAAATTTTGTAAGTATGTATTTTTGTTGTATTTGTATGTATGTTTTCATTCATGTAAAAGTAATAATAACCCTACTACATATTCATATAAACAATTTGAATGACAAATTACAGTTTTTCAACAAAGTGAGAAGAATGGCATTTTTTTATAGTTTTTCAAATCCCTTTAAATGTCTGGCTTAATAGAATACAGCTGAATTCTCATATTGTTTCTACCTTCAATTTGATGTGATATATTGTTTTAGTTGAAGTATATATGAGGAAAATCAGACTCAAACATGCAGCTGGAGAAGAGAGGGTTCATTTAGTAGGCTTTTCAGGTCATTGTAGCTGTTCTTTGATGCCACCCCACAACTAGATAAGTGGTAGTTTCTTAAAGATCATTTGCAGTATAGACTCTGAAACCATATCAGTGAACATTTTGCCCTATATTACATTAAAATCTATTTTGCCCATGTCTGCTTTTGTAATATCACGCATGCACTGCTTGTTTGGAAAATATTGATTCACCAAGTTATGTAGGTCTTCCATATGTTGACACATTTCATCATACAGTATCAAAAAAAAAAATCACAGATATAACCACTGATTTCATGGTAAAGCTGTCAAGTTCATGGTGGTGGGTACACGTTTTCCACAACTCTAATTTTTGCTTAAACCTCAAATTCTATCAGTGGCAACAAATACTGTCAGCTGTGTTGTTTTTTAAGTGACAGGCTTACTTCATTGTCCAGAAAATGTCTACCCAGTCCCAAGTTTGAATAATCACAGTTTGTCTAGAGTTTTCCTTTCAGGTCAAAATGACATTACATGAAAAAAGCAGCTAGTTGGACACTCAGGTCAAACAAGTGCCCACGTGTTTTCCTTTTCCTTCAGGATAACCATTGCACTTCACTATATGGAAGTGCTTTATGCCTATTTTCCATTTCAGCTCAGAATATTTTTAAAAGTATACTCAAGGGTCAAGATTTAATAAAACTTAGTCGTTTTACTGTTTCATCATTAGACATCCTGAAGTAAAACTAGCATTTTCTTTTTTAGCTTTGGATGTATGGCCATGAATAAGGAGACTACTAGAACACTTATGTCACTGCTTGACTTATGCTAAGGCCCCAGCACTTATACCTGCCAATGCTTTTGCACCATCAGTATAAATGTTAGTGCAGTGAAAAGGCAAATAGGGTCTTTGTGTTATTATGAAAATAGTTTTGATCTTACGGGCCCAGTCTTAGTCTGAGGACTACAGTATGCGAAGCCCTGAGTTATATTGAAGAAATGCACAATAGATGATGAGGGCTAAACTAAGGCATATGCAGTGGGTGTGGGAAAGGAGATAGATCAGAGACTTTGCAACTATCAGTCCTCAATTGCTGCTACAAACAGAATGAATGAAGGGAAGTGTAGCATGAAAGGCCTCTGTCCTGAGGACACGAAGGATAGTTTTGTCATTAGCCAGGATGGGAACTGAAGAAGTTTGTATACCATTGAATTTATGGTACCAGCAGTACATTATGACTTAACAATAAAAGGACTTAGAAGACTGACAATCAGGAAAACTCCAAAGTCTGAGGAATGTTTAGCTTAAGCCTGTCCAATTTTCTAGAACCATCTCCTTGTGAAAGCCAGGTAATGACTTCTTCTAATGTCAGTGATATCAAAAAAAGTGCACATTTAAAACTCCTTTCTCCTTTGTTTTCCAGAACCTGCACAGATTTACTCACATTCCTTCAGGAAAGTGCTTAGATCGCTCAGACATCCTACATCAAGTGTTCATCTCCAATTGTGACTCCAGTAAAATGACTCAAAAGTGGGAAATGAATAACATCCATAGTGTTTAGAAAGAATAAAAGAAACCAATAACCTACCTACTGACACATAAATTTATACAGGACTGAAAACCGCCTGAAACCTGCTGCAACTATTATTAACTCTGTACAGCTCCAAACCCAGAACCTCCTGATCAGTTTGAAGGATGTTGATAAACTGTGATTTTACAATAACATTATCATCTGCAGTTACTGTTTACAAAACTGCTTTTACCTTAAACTTTGTAGATGTTTACATCTTTTTTTGTTTTGTTTTAAGATGATGTTGGTAATTTGTGCATTTAGCTCTGTTTTAATTAGAACAGAGTTAAAAGCATTGTTGTCTTCTTTGGGATTACACTCAGGGGTCTGAAAGGCAGTTTGATTTTTTTTTTTCTTTAACACACTTGAAAAAAGGTTGGAGTAACCAGACTTTCATATATAACTTGGTGATTATCAACCTGTTGTGTCTTTATTTAATTTTACATCTTTATGAAGCACTGCCACAGGTTCTTAGCCAAGGTGGCCTTCCTTCACAGTCATGCTGCTTTTTTGAAAGGTGAATTTCAACACATTTAGTGCCTCTTTCATTTCTCAGTATATATTTCAAGAGCTTTTGATGAAATTTTTAGGATGGTATTGATGGAATTGTCATCTGTATGAGGAATATATTTATTACTCAGAAATGAATTTACATGCTACCATTTGCTCTGAAATTGAATGTTGTGCGGCTTGAGAAAGAAAAGTATGGAACATCCCAAGGCTATTTCATAGGGTTGAAGATTGTATGGCATTAACTTCCTTACATGCTGGCATTCCCAATGCTCTCTGTTGATACTGACTCCCAAGATCAGTCAAGAGGGTCTACCAACTAGAGAAAAATTGTCCACTGACATCTGGGATTTACTTTTCCCCAGTACCTGTCACTATAGAAAACTATAAGTAATTCTCAGTTTCGAAATCTTGAAATATGGGGGTAACAAAAATAACAAAACACCACTGTAAACACATCAGAGTTTCATTCTGACCAACGTAAGAATTCCCAAGCCCTTTTTAGATTAAGCCTTACAAAAACTCCTGTGCATTATTAACCTAAGCTGTGCAACCTATGAAGCCAAGAGTGAATGGATGTTTCATGTATATCTTCATCCAAATGAAATTCCCTACACATTTTTTAAATTAAAATCTATTTAAAAATACAGTTCATTAACAAATATGAACTTCTGTTAGGTTAGGTTTTGGTTCT
This sequence comes from Panthera uncia, assembly GCF_023721935.1. Classification (NCBI taxonomy): domain Eukaryota; kingdom Metazoa; phylum Chordata; class Mammalia; order Carnivora; family Felidae; genus Panthera; species Panthera uncia. Next base: position 146,861,174 of record NC_064811.1, read on the forward strand.
CTAGTGTTTAATTTTTTTTAGGAAGCATATTCCTATTAGTATTTCTCCAGTGAAAAAGAAGACTTGTTTGGATTTAAACATTTATTAAGATAGGACTTACTGTAGGAAAACCAAACAGTGCAAGTGGTCAATTCAGTTTTAATTTCTAAATAGTCTTTTGTTACCCAAAAGATTAAAATGCTACATTGAGTTTAAAAAAAAAAAGAAAGAAAGAAAGAAAGAAAAAAGGATGAAATGGGGAATGGCAAGTAAATTAAGCATTTTTGATCCTGTAATCATGATATCATTACAATGAAAGGAATTTCACAAACTACTGCCAGAGGGAACTATTTTTAATTACAGCTTAAAAAAGGAAAGAAGAAAAGCCTACAGATTTCTTTCTTCCAAGCTTAGCTCTTAAATTTAGAGAGTCAGATTTAAACATCCTGAATGGAATTTTATTTATAATTTTGAATTGTCAATTTGTATTTTGCTACTGATCTGTGATCAACCATTTTAACTTTCATTCATCTCTAGGGATGTTTAAAAAGGAATACATTTATATATGCTTATATAATTGCAAAATCAACTATAAAAAGGAAACTAAGACAATTGGTACTTCAATTACTTGTATCTCTGCAAATAGGCTCCATTTTCCTTGTTGAATAGATTATAACCTTGCTAACTATGCATAGGCCTAAGAAAGGTGGCACATAAACTGTGCATGTAAATTTTAAATGGGTACTTTGTGCAATTCGTTAATACTCTATGAAAATGATTCTATATATTGAAATCAGAAACTGTACCAAACATGAAAAACATCAGAAGCTGCTGCCATAGGACTATTTTCTACTGTAGGCTGCTTTGGAAATAATTCCCATATCCTTGCTTTGTAAGTTGATAATATCACTATGCATTTCTACACATTTTATAAATTTGATTTATGCAGATTTTGATACACTGTATGTTTCTGTAGAAATTGTATAAATATTCAAATTTTATTAGGGATAAATTTGAGAAGTTTATGTATATCTTAATTCTGGGTTGCTTGTTTTTTAGGTGAGAAAAAAATAAAATACTGTATTTTAATCCATGTTTTTTTTTCAGTATTTGTAATCATTTCTAAATCCAAACACTGCATGTTTGAAATAATTATTTTATTGTTTACCAGGTACACTAACATAATAGCTAAAATATATACCATAGTAATATGTTGACTATGTGCTTGAATGTTGGTTATAATTCTGCTTAGAATGTGCTTAGCATACACGGAGCTTACCTATCTGTAGGAAAGAAACAAAGGTTTATTTTCGCCTCTGGTTGCCTATGTATAGCAGTTTTTTTGTTTTTTTTTAAAGTCACTTACCCAGGGTGCCTGGGTGGTTCAGTCAGTTAAGCGTCCAACTTTGGCTCAGGTCATGATCTCGCAATTTGTGGGTTCAAGCCCCACATCGGGCTCTGTGCTGACAGCTCAGAGCCTGGAGCCTGCTTCGGATTCTGTGTCCCCCTTTCTCTCTGCCCCTCTCCCACTTGTGCTGTTGCTCTCGCTCTCAAAAATAAATAAAAAATATTTTAAAAATTAAAACAAAAATCACTTATCCAATTATAAAAAACCCCAGCAACATCTATCTTTCTTGGCAGTGTTTTCTGTTATCTGATTGCCTATTGAAAGTAAAAATTTCTTTAAGTCAAAACTCTTTGCAACGTGACAGATAAGTGAGTATAGAGAGAAGTGAAGCCTACCAAAAAATAGGCCATAGGACCTTTTGACACAACAGGCGACATCTCAAAAGAGGATGTGGCTGCTCACATTCCAATAAGTCGTAGAGTTCATTTGGGAAACTTTCTCTCAATTGACTTGGCTATTGTCCCGTCCTCTAATTCTCAGCTGCTATACCATAGAAATTTTAAAAAGTCACGTTGGACCAGACTGGAGTTAATGGGAGTTCATTTATTTTTTCAGAAACAGTCTCATGGGGATCTTGGAATATATTTCATTTCTGGACAGAATGTAATCGAAAAAAAAATCCACTTATAATTCAATGGAAAACATGACAGATATTTGACCTGAGCCAGATACCTAGTAGGCCAGTCATTTGGGTATGTGAAAATTAATCCATGTGAAAGCAGATTTAAAAAGTACCGAGCACTATAAAAATGCATATCGTTCATCAGAATTGGTTGCAGGAAAATGGACAGAAGTCAGAGAATGATTTTTGTGGACCGCTATTCCTGGAATTGAGGTTAAAGGAAGGACTGAGTCTAAGCTAAATCCAATAATTGCCTTGCAATTCTCATTTTTAAGATTTTGAAATGCCCATATTTGACCTCACATCTGAGCCGAGGTGGTATGGGAGGTTCCTTATTTTCATAATAGAACGATATTACAACCTGCTCATCTGAATGAATATAGTATGATAACCAGTCTGTTTTGAATCTCTGTCCAACTACAAATTACTCATATGACCTTGGAAAATTATCTATGCCTCAATTTCCCCATTTGCAAATGGGGGAAAATAACAGTGCCTATTTCAAGGAATTTTATTAGGATTGTATGAACATACATAAAGTGGTTTGGACAGTTCCTGGCATACAGTCAAGGTAATATAAACATTAGCTATTATCTGGCTTCAAAGTCTTAAAATTTGTTTTTAATCAGAAGACAGCTACACTGAAAACCCTACATAAAGGCTATTTGTGTGTACCTGTGTTTCATATAGAAGCTAACATTTACACTTTACAAATGAAGAAATGAAGCTCACTAGTTAAGCTGCTTCTTAAGTTGGGGGTAAAATGGTTTCTCAATACCGGAAAAAATGATCTTGACCTCACCTCCATGCGTAAAATGTAATTTTCAGTGGTCTAATTTAACCCTCAGATAGAACTAAGTGTGTCTTGAAGCATGTTTAGGATAATGTAGTCTTTAATTATCTTTAAATGAAATTTCTCAGGACACCTAGATGGCTCAGTTGGTTGAGTGTCCAACTTCAGATCAGGTCATGATCTCACGGTTCGTGGGTTCAAGCCGTGCATTGGGCTCTTGCTGACAGCTCAGAGCCTGGACCCTGCTTTGGATTCTGTGTCACCCTCTCTCTGCCCCTCCCCCACTTGCACTCTGTCTCTCTTATAAATAAACATTAAAAAAATTTTTTTCAATGAATGAAATTTCTCTTGGACTTTTCACATGGCCAAATAAACTCCCAACTGTGTTAAAGCTTAAACATAGAAAAAAAACAAAACTAAAATTTTGAGTAGAAAATACAGCTGAAAAGACTTCCATTTCTGGCCATGACATGTTTTGAGGAATTGGTTAATAGGCAAAGTAGACTATGATACTCAAGGGAAAGGAAACATGCAAGGTGAATACTAGGTTTACCATGTCTGTCTGCCTTGGAGAACTTTTGTGATCAAGGTACAGGAAAGTGGAGCGCAAACAGTGGTGGTATTGCTGAGCTGAAGAGGCAAATAATAGAGTTGGGCTGCTGGGACAGCTGGAATTTACAGGGCAGGTTACTGGAGGGGAGGGAGTGCACTTGAATACCAGGAGACTGGTACAGGAATTTTTAAAGCACTGCCATTTACAATAGCAAAACCTCCGAGAACAACCTAAATACCCATCAACATTACACAGCAATGAATCTGAATGAAGTAACTATAAACAAATCAGTAAGATAATGTTAAGTGAAAAAGGCAATTCCCAAGACATCAGCAAACACTTTCGTAAAATCAAAAGCAACTGAAACAGGAAGTCACACATCTATATGTGATAGATTAAATAACTTGTCCAAGCTCAAATTTAATATTGGGAGTCAAGGACATAAGGACATAAAGGCAAGGACATAACTCCAGTATCAGTACCTCCAGAACCACGTGGGAGGAATTTGTTTTCCATGTAACGTTTTTCTCTCTACCTTGAGTGTCAAAAATCTCAGAACTGGGTTCCTGGAAAAATTTAAAATAGAACTACCCTACGATCCGGTAATTGCATTACTAGGTATTTACCCAGAAAAATACAAAAACACTAATTCAAACGGATAGATGCACCCCCATATTTATTGCAGCATTGACAACAGCAAAGATACAGAAGTAGCCCAAGTGGCCTTTTGTAGACAATTGGATAAAGATGTGGCACTTACATAATGGAATATTACCCAGCCATAAAAAATAATGAAACCTTGCCATTTGCAACAACATGGATAGAGCTAGAGAGTATAATGCTAAGCAAAATAAGTCAGAGACAAATACCATGTGATCTCACTCATGTGGAATTTAAGAAACAAGCAAAGGAAAAGAAATGAGAGAAACCAAGAAACACAACAAACTGATGGTTAATAGAGGAGAGGTGGGTTAGGGGATGGGTGAAATAGGGGATGGGAAGTACATAGGGAGTACATTTATCATGATGAAAAAAACAAAATAAAGTGATTTGAAAAATCTCAGAACTGAACCTGATACTATTAGCCATAGCAACTATATTAACCCATACCTACATGCTGTTATGTATACTTTTAGCTAATATTTATTATTTACTATGTCTTGCCACCAAGCTAAGTGTCTTAAATGTATTACCTCATTTAATCCTCAAAATTTCTTATTTTATAGATAAGGAAATTGAAAGGTTACATGACTTGTCTGATGCTATCAAACCAGTAAGAAACAGAGACCTACTCAAACTCTGAGTCCCAAGGGTAAGCTCCTCTTCCTCATAACCCTGTTTTTCCCTTTGTCTGTATTTTTTCTTTAGTAATCTGTATGCCCAACGTGGGCTCAAACTCACAACCAAAAGATCAAGCATCACATGCCCAACCAAACCGAGCCAGCTAGGTGCCCCCTGTATTTTAATTTGTCCTTTATATAAGCCATTTCATCTTCATTGGGAAAATGTTAAGAATCAAAGGATAACATAACAAATATAACTGGATTAGTGTTTTATTGTCTTACCTGATGCCCTAGGATATTATCCTCGTTGATTTCCATGTCTTCTTGAGGAAGGAGACTGGATCATTTGATATAAAGGTCATTTCCAGTTCTCAAGTTTGATGCTACATGTTGCTTAAAAGTTATTTTTCTTTTCTTTTTTTTTTTTTTATTTTTTTTTTTTCAACGTTTTTTATTTTATTTTTGGGACAGAGAGAGACAGAGCATGAACGGGGGAGGGGCAGAGAGAGAGGGAGACACAGGATCGGAAACAGGCTCCAGGCTCCGAGCCATCAGCCCAGAGCCCGACGCGGGGCTCGAACTCACGGACCGTGAGATCGTGACCTGGCTGAAGTCGGACGCTCAACCGACTGCGCCACCCAGGCGCCCCTTTTCTTTTCTTTTAATGGACAATTTTGCTCCTGAGCCCACTATTTAATTCCTAGGAGGAGGCTCACTGAGGGAGTCCGCACTGTAAGTCCAAAAGAACAGAGAGGCCCAGGAACAAAATGGAATTCCACTAAGACCTCAGAAACAATGTCTATAGGTACCTTTACTACACAATAAGAAGCTACAGGAGTTTCCTATCAGGGTGAGAAGGGTTTCTTATACAACTACAAAAACAATGCTCAGCTGGAAGGCATACATAAACTTTTATCAAGAGGTCTAACTCAATATTAGTAATAATCTTACATTTACCTATTTAATTTATAGAAGTGGCAAACTGTTAACCCTTTGGTAGAATCTTACCTGTAGATGTTTTCTTTGACCCTGTTGAATTCATTGCCAACATTTAGGATTCACATTTCACTTAAAAAAAAAAAAAAAAATCTAGATTTCTGTTTCCACTTGAAATTTTAGGGTATTTGGGAATCTTACACTCATATTTCCATAACTTAGTCCATATTTCCAGGACTAAGTTAAACAGTAGCTGCCTCTTCTTGGGCATTTTGTTTATAAATATTTATAGAAGACCTACTATGTTTCTGGCACAGGGTACCGAGCATTATACACAAACAAAAAAATTAATTGCCTTCATTGAGCTTACTTTCTTGTATGCTCATCACTTCAACACATCCAGCCCTTTTCCCTGTGTATGCTCTATACATCTTTGCATTTCTTGCCAATATTCTTTCTCTGAAAACGCCATCGTCTCCAATAGTTATCTTATGAAAACGAATCCAAAAATGGGTTATTTCTAGAGAGATGTCTTATTTTAAAAGGACTGGATCTTATGCAGGGACCTAACAGCTCCTTTATATTTCTTCTTGCTATTCCCCCAAAAATAAAATCATTGCTGCTTTGTAAAGTATTTTTAGTGACATATGTGGTAATAGTCAGGTTTAAGATAATGCTGTATTTGTACTAGTATTAAGGCAAGCTTATGATTTACTACTTAGTAAATAATGCAGTTAAAATAATTACAAAAAGGCATGCTGTCATCTATGGAGCAAGTTTGCAACTGATTGCATTGATACATGAGAAACCTCAGGATCTTCTAACCCACCTTTTACAAATAAAAAGACCAAAAGTAGTAGCTGCCATCTGGAAAGAAAGAAATTTGAGCCACTTAAGTCCTTAGCCAAAATAAATTCCAGAAGGATCAAAGATTTAATTAATAATTTTTTTTTAAGTAAGGCAGATAATTTTCTATAATCTTTGAGTGGGAAAGGCCTCCCCACACCACTAGAGTAAAATTGCCTACATAAAAATAGATTCTTGTGGAAAGAAAACATAAAGTCAAAAGACAAATGACAAATATTTACAATGCAGGTCACAAAAGGGTCACTTCCCTTAATCTTCACAAATCACTAATACGAAGACCAGTTAGAAGACCAAAGGACATAAATGGCTCTTAAATGTAAAACTATGCTCGAACTCATAATAGGAGAAACCATTTTTTATATATCAGAATATCAGAATAGTTAAGATTAAAAAGTTTGATAACTGGGGTACCTGGGTGGCTCAGTCGGTTAAGCGTCTGACTCAGTTTCGGCTCAGGTCTTGACCTCATAATTTCATGAGTTCGAGCCCCACATCAGGCTCTGTGCTGACAGTTCAGAGCCTGCTTGGAATTCTCTCTCCCTCTCTCTCTGCCCCTTTCCTGCTCACCGTCTCTCAAAACAAGTAAAAAAAAAAAAAAAAAAAAATGGTAACTGTTATGTTGCTGAGGTGAGGAAATAGACACTCTAAAACATTCATTGCTGTGGCGTATTAGTACAATCTCTATAGAGGGCAATTTTGGCAGGCTTTAGTAAGTTAACAGAACATAAGAGCAGTTTCTAGCATATACCAAGTACAGTTGACCCTTGAACAACTTAGGTTTGAACTGTGCATGTCCACTTACACGTGGATTTTTTACAGTACAATACTGTAAATATACTTTATGGTTTTCTTATGATTAAGAAACATTTTTTTCTCTAGCTTACTTCAAGAATACAATACAAAATACATATAACAAAGTATGTTAATCAGCTATATTACCAGTACAGGTTTTGGTCAATAGCTAGAAGTAAAGTTTTTGGGGAGTCAAAAGTTGTATGCAGATTTTTGACTGCATTAGGGGCAGGGGTTGGTGCCCATCACCCCCATATTGTTCCAAGGGGTACAGGTTCTGGCTATTATACTCAGCAAATCTTAAAATGTATATTTCTTGAAATCATATAAACGTATTCACAATATTGTTCTTTAAAATACTTTTAGGTAACTGATTAAATTATACTGTATCCAAGGGGATACCATGCAGCTATCAAAAGTGGCAGCTGTATTATACTGTTATACTGTGTTATCAATACAGTGTTATACTGTATTGATAGAATCTCTAAAATGATAGTAAGGGACAGAACAATACATAAAGCTTCCATTTGTGTAGCATTTACATCCATGTATATGCAGGATTCTTTATGCTTAAGTCTCTACTGAAGGATAAATTATTGCATTATTGTGGTTGCCTCTTGGAAGAACCAGGTAGTTGGGAATCAAGTAAGGGTATAAATTATCCATTACATAGCTCTTACATTTTCTATCAAGACACAATCTATTTTTTTTCTAATTAAAAAAAGGAAGGGGGTGGAGTTTTCATAAACACTTCCAAGTATCAGCAGGTCTGGGATGGAACTTAATTCTTAAACACTATTTCAATGCTTTCCAACATAACCACTCCTTGAAGTCACCTAGTCTTGAAAATTTACTGATGTAATTTTACAGAGGTATTTGAAATTTTGATCCACACTTAGAAAATACCAAACATTACTCACCCCAAATCCTGAACCTACTGCGGAGCAGTTCTTAATTACAAGAATGAGTTGTTCACAGCTTAAGACACATGAGGTGTTTTTATACTATAAAGTACAGAACTGAAGCAGTCAGAAAAACCCCGAAAAAGATAACAAGAAATCTGATATTATCTGCTTAATGGGTCTAATTTACAGACTTAGAAATCATTAAGAAAACAGACTTTTACCCTATTTCAGTTTTAGAAGCAACTATTTAACATCTTAGATAGGTTTTGAATAGTTTTAATGCTTTCCTTTAATATTAAAATGCTGTGAAGTGAGTATTGGTAATTGAATGTTGGCTATTTTAAGCTTGATAGGTAACCAGGATTGTCAGATTTAACTATTTAACAAATAGATTTGTTCTGTGATCACTTGGCCAACAGGTCAACTTTCATTAGAAGTCTCTGATTATTCAAAATAGCTATCTAAATTCAAATAGAAACAATTGTTCCCTCAAATGAGCATTTCTCAAATAACTGCTCTTCCTAGTAAATACAAATCCTGAGGAAATTTAGTCATGGCAGATCACAATAACCACCTTGAAAGCTTTGTTAGGTCACCCAAAATTCTAAAGCTTAAGACCGCACCAATTTTGAAGACTTTGTTCAAAATTCACTCTGGTAATCTACTTTGAACTAGTTCCTAACAGAAAACTTAACCTGTTACTAATGAGGGTTTTTAAAAGTTTATGTTTTTAGGTATGGACTCACTATATACCAGCTCCTCTGCCTCATTTTAAAGTTTCCCTAAAGATAGTCAGTTAAAAAAAAAAAAAAACCACCCAAGGGACAAGTTAGCTAATAAATGAATAGCAGTGTCAAGAACAAAACTTAACTCATTTTGTAAAACCGCACCAATTTTTGAAGTTCATTAAATTCCAGTTGTTTTTAAAAAAACTTTGTAAGTCGGAATATGGGCATGTTTAACTTTCTTTTAAACCAAATATTTTACTAAATCAACTAAATCAATGTGTTTAAGAACTATTAGGCAGAAATACAAGAAAAAGTCAACAGTTCCAGACCATAAGTATTTTTAAAGAGAAAGCATAGCACATTAAGACAAAGACAACAGAAATAATATACATAATTTTATTACAAAATTTTTTTTAAAAAACAAAACGCAAAATTCTAAAAAACCCAAATTTACTATTGATACTAATTCCTACAAGTTTGCTGTGCTACAATACACAAGTCAAGAAATTAAGAAAACCATTAAATATTTAGAAACATTCAACATCAGAAGCTTTAAAATCTAACTGTATGTAGTAGCCCCTCAAAAAGCTACAACCTGCATTCTTAAAAAAGTATTTTCTCTACAAAGAATCTTATCAGCTATACAAAAATCTGTACAGTTTTTATACTGAAGCTAATATTGAGCTGCACTTGAATTCACATTCTTAGCAAAACAATTGCCTGAGCACACACGCACACTCCACACATATCATTACAGGATAGCCATTTATTCTTCATCTTCCTCCTCTTCCTCATCATCTTCATCTTCCTCCTCCTCCTCCTCTTCCTCCTCATCCTCTGGTTCATTCTTCTTCTTTGAACCTGTAGGCCTACCAGGGCCCTTCTTTCCCGCTTCACTTTTGCCCTTGGCGCGATATGCAGCAATATCCTGAAATATTGTCAAAAAAAATAAAATCAGCATCCGGTGTCATTACTCAACTGTGAAAACCACAAAGTTATAAACAATTGAAGATTATTGACCAATAACCCTGTCTAAAAAGGTATTCAAAGTCTACCTCAGTTGAGAGCATTTGTTCCCTCTAGGCTTTAGAAGGCTAATGATTTAAAATGATGGGGTTATATATACAACATGTCAGAACTTTCACTACCAATATCCATTTAAAACCTCACATCTCAGACACATCTACATAAAACAACATATCTCTTCCTCCGTTTCTTAAAACTAAGAGACCTAGAACTACACACGAGTCCATACACAGGAATCTACCAACGCTACCAACACCGGTTTCAGTTAAAAGAAAGGAAGTTTCAATTCGCTTATGTTAAGTGTGTTATTTTTCACTAGACCTTCTCCATAGGCAGCTGACAACCATAAATACAAGATTAACTAAACTTCCAAACTCTGTAGTTCATACCCATTTCTAAAATCCTTATTTGGAAGATATCTTACCTTAACCTTGGCTTTAAAAAGGTTAGGAACGTACCTTTTCATACTTCTCCTTTAGCTTAGCCGCCTTCTGTTCATATGGTTGTTTATCTTTGGCTGACTGTTCAGACCACATTTCACCCAATTTTTTTGCAGTATCCCCAATGGATAAACCAGGGTGTTCACTTTTGATCTTTGGGCGATGTTCAGAACAAAACAGGAAGAATGCAGACCTGAAAGGAAGCCAACAGTGAATATACTGAATGGAAAATTAAAGGGGCAATCTGACTGATTTTAAAACGAACTTACGGAGGCCTTTTAGGAGCATTGGGGTCTTTCTTCTTTCCTTTCTTGTCACCTTTGGGAGGAACATAATTTTTCATCTCCCTGTCATAGCGAGCTTTGTCACTTTTTGCCATATCTTCAAATTTCGACTTTTCCTTCGCAGACATGGTCTATGGGCATGAAAGGAGCAGTCAAAGTACAGCAAAACCGTAAGCTACATACATCCCAAAAAAAGCTCGAGATCATCCTTAAGGGCCACATTTTCCTTGGTTAGCAGCCTTCTACTTTTAGCAGTCTTAGAAGCCAACAAAAACCTAAAGCCATCTGCCCAAAACTCTAAATAAAGTATCTGGGCGGGTCACCCCCCACCCACCCCCCCCCGTAGGAAAGTTGAAGGTGACAAGTGACCTACCTGGTTAAGGTCCTAGCCAAGAAAACAACACACCTGAAAAGCCCTTAGCTCTGTCCGAATTCCGGTCTCACCTTCCATCTCTCGGAACATTTCTTGGAGAATTCGGCGAAATTGACCGAAGAGTCTGGGTGTTTCTTCTTGTGCTCTTCCCGGCAGGTCTGCACGAAGAAGGCGTACGAGGACATCTTGCCCCGCGGCTTGTTGGGGTCTCCTTTGCCCATGGTGACAGACGGCGTCTACCTAGCGGGGACAAGACGAGCGGTGGGCGGACGCCGGCGGGGCTCGGCTTCCCGCCCAAAAGCGCGCCCGCCCCCTCTCGCGAGGAAGGCGGCCGGCGCCCGGCTCCCCCGCCAGCCCGCCCCGGGCGGCCGCCTCCGCGCACACGCCCTCCTCCCGGCACCGACCAGGGCCGCCGCGGCCGGGCTCCTCGCGCGCGGGCACCGCGTCTCTCCCGAAGGCCCGAAACGCCGCCGCCCGGCCCCCGCCCGAGGAAGGGAACGCCGGGGACGCCGGCGAAACACCCTTCCTGACAGAAACGTTCCCCCGGCTTCCACGTCGCCGGCCCCACTCAGAGTTGTCGCCTCGCGACCGACATTCAAAAACAAAAACAAAAAAACAAAAACCGACTGAAACCGGGCCCGGATGAGCTTCCCGCCCTCCCGCCGGCCCCGACCGCCCGCCCGCCCTCCACAGTCCCTGGCCCTCACCGGCCCGCACCCCAGATTCCGCTCGCCGGGTCGAACCCCCGAGAGCCACAGCACCCGGCCCAGCTAGAAGGGTAGGAGGAAAGGGGGAAGGGCAGGCCCACCAACACGGAGGGGCTGAAGGGGCTTCTTGCCTGGTGGTAGCTTTTCCTCAGAGTCCCGCGGAGGGGCCGGATCCAACAGAGACGCTTCCTTCCCAGGGCTCCGGCGTGAACTGGTTTATCGCTAACGCAATCCTCAGCCTCTTGTTTTGCAGAGTTCTCCGCGCCACGGTAACTTGACGAGCCGGGCCACAGATCACACCCCCGCCTCTCTGATTGGTTCTGGTGATTATTCAAACCCTCGCAGGCCCCGCCCCCACGCCACAGAGGCCTCCGATTGGTCAATGTCTCGCCAGGCCCGTCCCTCCAGCCCCAGCCTAGCAGGTTCGGTGGGTCGCCCAGGTCGTTAACTCCCAGACCCGTTAGAACCGGTCAGGAGAGGAATGTACTGCTCGATCCTGATTGGCGGCGGGAAAAGGGTTTGAAAAATGGCGGGCCTGACTCTGACTGGCTGGGGCGGTAAACGGGGGGAGTGGTTGGCCTGAAAGGGAAAGCCCCGCCAGATTTAAAAATACTAAGTCAGGAAACAGGGTTGTCCTCCAGGGGTCTGCGGCGGCGGCAAGGTTTCCAGGCGCTAAGGTAACAGAAGCAGCCTGCCCTCCCCCTTCTCCGACCACTGACCAGGTCCTGTCTCCTCAGCCCCAATTAGGCCCTGCAGCGCTGTCTCCTGAGCTGTAGTCGCTGGGTCGTGTGACCCCCGCAGGGTCCAAAAAATAACAAATAGAAGCTGAGGAGGGAGCCGATTACCTAGCTCCTCCCGTTTTCGCTGAGGCTAGGGTAGAACCCGAGACCGGAGGTAGGGGGTAACCTGTGGGTGGGCGCGGGGGTCGCGGGAGGGTGGCTGTTCCCCCTCTTGTAAGGTGTTACGAAACGATTTTTGAGCGAGGCGTTTTCCGCCGGTAGAGTTTCCCTCGGCAGGTCCCTCCCTCCCCCCCTTTGTCTCGGATGCCCCTTACCCGGAGGTAAACAAGGGCGCCCTGGGGTCCCGAAGGGTTGGAGGTGAGAGTTATCTCCCCTGGCTCCGCCCCCCTCTCTCCGGGTCTGGACTCCCGGCTGGGCCGGCCTGGCTGGCCCCGGCTCAGCCTTTCGGGAGCGCAGCGCAGAGAAATCGGATTCCTGGCGTTGGCCCGCCCCTTCTGCCTAGCCTAGGTGTCACCTCGGTATTCACGTCTTGTGCCTCTTAGATGAAAATGTAAAAATTGTTTAAAATCAAAGATCTGTCGAGACGCCCATAAAAGCAATGAATGCTCCGCACCCACCAACTGCTTATATTCGCCAGGCGCGTTTTGCAGCGTTTTACAAACTCTTCCAGCCCCAGGTTGAGAATCTTCGTTTCAGTTAGAGCGCACCAAAGCTACCTTACTGCTTACTAGCATCATAGGCTGCTTTCCCCAAAGTAACAGGACTTTCACTGACATCTTAGTATGCTACTTCTGTGTCGCATTTAGTTTTGAGGTCTGTTTTTTCCTATTGGCCCACGTGTTGCACTGTTGGGTTTCAACACATTTTAAATATTCTCTTGTTTTCTCAGTAAATTCACTGGCTTTAAATGTTAGACTGTGTCTGTTTGGTTTTATATACAGCAACCGTAGTCAATAATAACTCAGAACTAGCAGCTCTTTACCTAGATTTACTATTAAAAACTAGATTTTTACAAATGTATTTTCCTTGGAAATGGATGCTGGTTGCTAACGTTTTGAGTGTACTAATGCCACTGAATTTATAAATAAATTTTTACAGTGTAATGTTTATTGCTCTTTGAATAATGTAGTATGATTTGTTAAGTTGGATTTTTATGTGCTTTTTATAGCACAGTTCTGGCTGTGACCTTATTTGAAAATAGGGTCGTTGCAGATGTAATCAGTTAAGATGAAGTATATATTATATATGGAGGTGAACAGGCCCCTAATCCAATGAGTGGTGTTCTTATAAATAGGGGAATTTGGACCCAGAGAAAGGCATAGAGGTTAGACAATGAGAAAAGACACAGGGAGAAGTTAGCCATTTACAAGGTAAGGAGAGAGGCCTGGAATCTTCCTCAACCCTGAGAAGGAACCAACCCTGCTCACACCAATTTCCATTCTTTACTCCCGTCACAGTGGAGAGCAGGAAAACATTTCCATATTCAATTTACTTTTAATTTGGATGCTAAGACTTTATTCTTAGGCTGTACTTCCTGGCCTAGAAGTAACATCAAAAAGCACTGGAAAGTGATAAATAAAATTTAAGTGAGATCTACACAATTGTTGGTTACAGAAGCACCCTTTTCTTTTTTCTTTCTATCTTTCTTTTTTTTTTTAAATAAAACCTATACACAGAATCTGGTAGCACACACACACAAAATCTAGTCCCAGTTCTGTAAAGATGAGTTAAATACTCGAGGTTTGGTTCACTATTACAAATTACCTGGTATACTGTTTTGACTTCATCAGAAAACTAAAATGTCCTATAAATAGGTAATACTGAAGGTCTTTCTCTTGTTTCTACTCTTGTTATGGTTCTAAATAGGAAAAGAAGGTTGTTTTCTAAAACTTAAATTTAAAGACATTTCTTTTTAGGAACACATCAATTTCATGTATTTAAAAAATAATTTTCTAAATTTATTATTATTAGTATGATGTATCTTCCTAAAAGATGATGAAAAGGAAAGTGTTTATGTTTTGCAAAAAGAATGCATAACTTAAAATCCAGCAAGGGCTTGTGATCTTGAACAGTACACTGAACATTTCTAGGCTTTTGATTGACAAACTATAAAATGAGGTTTCGGGGATAATCTCTAAGGTACCATTCAGCTCTTAAGTTGTATGATTATATAATTCTGTGAATACGTGTTCATAATGTGGGAAGAAATACTTGAACTTTTGCAATTGTTAGGTGGTCAAGAGATTATAATTAAAATTTTAAAAGATAAAGAACTCAAGTTCTAGGAAATCCTTAGGTTATGAGTACCAATTAGTAGTGAGCCTAATTATTTCAAAACAGTATTTGATGAAGAGTTTATAGCTGTTCAAATGTAATAAATTATATAAACCAAACTTTAGATTACACAATATTAGTCACTTTATTCTCCTGGTAAATTTATTTAACCAGGGGTTTTTCTTTCCCCCCAAGACAATGCGAATATATAACTTTATTTGCCAAACTTTACCTGAGTTCAGCTTCTTACAATTGTAACAACTTATATATTTAGCAATAAGCTAATTGTGAGTGAGGATTGAAGTTGTTTCCAATGTAGTTTCCTTCTAATATATAGATATATAGATAGATAGATAGATAGATATAGATATAGATAGCTATTTCTGTAGATAAACTGGAATTCATCTAAAATGTCAATCTAGCTAAAAATATCTATCTAAAAATATAGATAGCTATTTCTGTAGATAAACTGGAATTCATCTAAACTGGATTGTGTAGCAATGCACTGAGTTGTGTTATTGAAATTCCCATCATTTTTTCATTCAGTTATCCTAAAAATTTGGACTTTTTATAATCTAGTCATCAAACCAGATTGGGAAATCCTGATAAAAGAGAATATTATATACTTTTTCCTTTTTTTTTTTTTTAATAAATTCCCTCCCCACCATACACTAAGCAGTAAATAATAAACTCAATAATTATTTTTTATTTCTTAATTAACTCCTACAGTTAGCTAAAATTAAATATTCTCTACCATAAGGTTAGTTGCATATAAAATAATTCTTATTCCCTCAAGTTGCCAAGTTAATGTAAAAAAACTGAAAACCACTACCCTGCACACACATTAGTGTCTTAAAGATTACTCTTATATTGAAATTTAATATTTTTAGGTTGTTTTTAAAAGAGAGGGGAAGGATAAGCATATTAGAGTATTATCAAGCAGGCACATCCACTTGTGGGGAGACCACTGGTTCTGAGGCCTAACTGTATACTGACTCCAGAGATTCAGTTTAGTGATGTAGTTCAACAGTATGTTTTTGAAGAAAGGGAAATGCAGGTTAAGTCTTTCATTCTACTGCCAGCATTTTCAATAAAAAATGGTAAGAAAACAAAGTTATTCTGTTTTTCTTCAAAAAAACACTATTGACTATTTTTATGAATCAATATGAACTAGATGTCTGCCATAAAGTAATTTATTTTCTAAAAGCCTCCACTGCCACAATTAGGAAAAAGGACAAACTGCAAAAATCATGTTTTTAAGTACATTGTAGATCTATCGAAGCAATCAGAAAATAATTCAAACTAAAATTCCAGACACAGAAGAGCTCTTTTTAGGTGTACTGATGATTTTTGAGAACAATTTGTAGATTTTCAGTGTGGAACTGAGGATCAATCGGACTCATCCCAGGTTGAAGGGCTTTTACTAAGGGAAAGAGAACCCAGCAAGCTTTTGGCAGCTGTGTGGGGTTAACACAGTTGGAAACTAGAGGACCCCTAAGTATACATAATGACCTATTTTCTACCTACATGGGCTAAATTCTGAGGTGGTGTGGAAGGCTAGAAAATTTTGCCAGAGGATTCTAAAAACAAAGTGAAATCTCCCAAGGTTTTATGGTGCTTACTGGATAAAAGTCTGGTGAGAGGGAGAGGTTCTGTCACAAACACAAGACTGATCTCCTCCTGAGATATTTGCCATTTTTTGAAACTGTGTAGGTGGGAAGGTAGAGAGACAAACTCAAAGCCATCAAAAAGCAGAAATCTTCCATAGTCTCTCAGGTCTCTCAGACCACCAAGCCCTCAATCAAAAGCAGTGAAACGATATCTGAAGAACAGGAATGAGCCAGAGGTGAACTGGGTCTTACTAAAACTTTACAGCATAGCCTGGATACGTACAGCTTATTCCTTCACTGGATTAAGATAACTCCTTATCCTTCTACCTATTAGAGGGGTTGATTCTGCCTAACAGAGGAAAGGTCAGATCCTCTTAGTATAAGATATCATCTGGCACACATCATAATAAAAAATTTGAAAACGGTTTTCAAATTTTGCGTAGCTCGGTTGAGTCCAACTCTTGGTTTCAGCTCAGGTCATGATCCCAGGGCTGTGGAATCAAGCTCCTTGTCAGGGTTCACACTAGCCTGCTTGAGATTCTCTCCCTCTCTCTCTATCTCTCTCAAATAAATAAATAAATAAATAAATAAATAAATAAAATTTGAAAACTAAAGACAAACAAAATCTTAAAAGAGCCAGAAAAAAGAGTAAATTTTAGAAAGCAGTAAATCTGGATGCTGACTCTTCCATAGAACTATGAAATCCAGAAGACCACGGAGTTACATCTTTAAATTGCTAAAGAAAAAAAAACCTGCCAACCTTGTTTTATATCTAGGGGAAAGCTTTCAAGATTAAGGCAAAATAAAGTTTTTGGACAAACAAAAGCTGAAAGAAGTCACTGCCAGTAGTTCTGACTGAGGAAAATAATCCTATATCCTCAGGGAAAAAAAAAGAACACAAGCAAGGGTAATTATATAAATTTTAAAAGACTATTACTTGTTTAAAATCACAATAATAATAATGTCTTGGTGGTTTTTTATAATCTGTGTAAGTAGAATATATAACAATAGTGCAAATGGTAAGAGGGATAAGGGTCTTTCATTATTCAAAAAGTGATAAAAGTTAATATGTATAAAACCATATGCCCAGCGAGCTATACCTTGGGATGCTAGTTACATAGATATGTTTGTGTGTGTGTGTGTGTGTGTGTGTGTGTGTGTGTGTGTGCACGCACGTACATGCAAAAACTCCCCCTTCTGTACATAGGCTACCAGGTCTTAAATTAGTCTATGCTAAAAAAGCCAATGATGAATGGCTATTAAGCATACTGAAATATGTTTAACATCATTAATCATTAGGAAAATGCAAATGAAAACCACAATAAGATTACCACTTCAGACCCACTATGATGGCTGTAATTTAAAAAGACAGAAAATAACAAGTGTTCGTGAAGATGTGGAAAATTTGGAACATTCATATATTATGTATGTAATGTAAAATAGTACAGTCAGCATATAAAATAGTTTGGGAGCTTCTAAAAATTAAAAATGTATTTACCCAGCAGTTCCACTTCTAGGCATCTACCTAAAAGAAATAAACACCTATGTCCCCAAAAAAACTTGTATGTGAATATTTACAGCAGCTTTATTTGTAATAGCCCAAAACTGGAAACAATCCAAATGTGCACTAACTGGGGAGTAAGTAAACAAAAATGTGGTATATTCATACACTAGAATACAATTCACTAATAGAAATGAGAAATAGAAACACTAATACAAGCTATAACATGGATGAACCTTAAACACATGCTAAGTGAAAGAAGCCAGACACAAAAGCCAGCATACTGTATGATTCCATCTACATGAAATTTCTAGAAAAGGCAAATACAGGGGCACCTGAGTAGCTCAGTCGGTTAAGTGTCCAACTCTTGATTTCGGCTGAGGTCATGATCTCACGGTTCATGGGTTTGAGCCCTTCATTGGGCTCTGTGCTGACATCGAGGAGCCTGCTTAGGATTCTCTCTCCCTTTCACTCTGCCCCTCCCCCGCTCATATTTTCTCTCTCTCTCTCTCTCTCTCTCTCTCTCTCTCTCACACACACACACACACACACACACACACTCACACTCACTCAAAATCTTTAAAAAAAAGAAAAGGTAAATATATACACTCAAAGCAGAAGAGTGTTGCCCTAGGGCTAGAGGTGGGAGCAGGGGCTGACTGTATAGAAGCATGATGGAACTTATTTAGGTGATAGAAATATTCTAAAACTGGGTTACAATGATGGTTGCACAACTATATATATATTAACAAAAAAAATTCATTAAGCTGTACACTATACTAGGTAAAAAGTATGTACATTTTACCTCAATAGAATTTTTTTTTTTAAGTCAGTGACTTGTTTTTCTATTAGCAGAGCACTATATCAAAATGGTAAAAACTTCAGACTTTAACAATGAGAGCTGCAGAAGACAATATGAAAATGTAGGGATCACTTGAGAGGAAGTGAATACTACTTTTCTATTTTAGGAAATAGTAGTTAAGAGTGTCAGCAGCTCTTGAATTATAATAGCATTGTTACTTTGGCCCATATTTGCCTGAATATCTATGGCTTTCATACAATAGGAAAATACTTCTTTTGTAGATTCTTTTCAAATTATCTACTTTTTTGTAGGTGTTTCCAGTTAATTTGTGGTATATTAATACTATACTGATCTTATATATAGCCAATGATAGTTTTGAGTTTGGTAATGACTAAAATTTCATATTAATATGAATATAAGTGTGGCATAATTTTGTCCTCTAAATCATTTTGTTACCAAAAAAATAAAAATAATTTTGTTACTGTGCTTTGTAGTTCGATCGTATTTTTTTTTTAATTTTTTTTTTTTTAACGTTTTTATTTCTTTTTGAGACAGAGAGAGACAGAGCATGAACGGGGGAGGGGCAGAGAGAGAGGGAGACACAGAATCTGAAACAGGCTCCAGGCTCCGAGCTGTCAGCACAGAGCCCAGCACAGAGCCCGACACGGGGCTTGAACTCACAGACCGCGAGATCATGACCTGAGCTGAAGTCGGCCGCTTAACCGACTGAGCCACCCAGGCGCCCCAGTTTGATCGTATTTAATAATCTATTACAAAGCAACAGGTTTTCAGATGTAGTTTTATAAATATCCATCTAAATTTAAAGCTAGAATTCTAATTAGACTGAAAAATGCACTAATGCATAATTGAAGATTGGACTAATTAATAAAAAAAAAAAAAAATACAGGTTTCCCCTATTATCCAGTAGTAAAACGTTCCTATGAAACCTTCCATAAGCTGAAATAGTATACAGGGAAGAGTATCCCCTACTTTCCAAAAATTCAAGTTACACCACTTTACTTTTATGAAAGGCTTATGGGATAGTAATTGCTTTTTTTGTAAAGTGAAAATCCCCTTAGGGTTTCTTTTGGTCGGTGAAAATAGGTACTGATGTAGGTCTTTCCTAAAAGTGAAATGGTGTAACAAACTTTCATAAAGTGGGGGATACCTGTACAAACTGTGCCTAGTAAGACAAACTGAAAGTTTACAGCACAGTAAAAATCGAAGTGACCTTTTTGTGGACAACTTCAACAACCATTCTAGGAATTTCTGTAACCAGTTCTCTGGACAATGATCCAACCCTTCTAAAGACACAGCAGTATTTTGTCTGTCCAGTAACGTCTAGGCCTATCTCATTCCCACATTTTTTTATTTTGTTTTCAGGGGGGATTTGGTCTCAAGGATCTTGGGAATGGAGTAAAGGTAACCCTAAAATCTGAGTCTGCTCTCCCTTTTGAGTATGAAATAAAAAAACAAGGCTATTCTCAAAATCCCAAAACAGTAGCCAATGAAATAATTCCATACAAATGTAAAATAGTCTTAATGTGGACAAGATTTAACTAAAAGAATCTATTTCTCAAGCATTTCTGACATCCCACTCTGAAGATTCAGGATTCATCTTCAGGTTCTAATACTAGTCTTCCACTGCCAGGGCCACTTCCTGCCCTGCATACCACACTCAGCACTGCACATCTTAAAATACAATAACCTCATAAAAAATTTAAACCTATGGGACTCCAAGATGTCTATGTCATATCTAAAGCAAATGAGAGAAAAAGACACTGAAAAACATACGTGATTTATTAAATTTTTTAAAATATTTATTTCCGAGAGAGAGAGACAGTGTGAGCAGGGGAGGGGCAGAGTGAGACACAGAACCTGAAGCAGGCTCCAGTCTCTGAGCTGTCAGCACAGATGCGGGGCTCAAAGCCATGAACTGAGAGATCATGACCTGAGCTGAAGTCAGACCCTTAACTGACTGAGCTACCCAGGTGCCTCCATACGTGCTGATTTATGAGAGAAGAGATGAGCAAAGAAGATAGGGCACAGAGGTCACAGGTAGGGAAGTGATAGTGATAAGTAGTAATAACAAGGGAGGATCATGGGGCAGGGGGCACAAAGTGACAGGTGCGTACAGAGGGACATCAGATTTTATACACTTAATGGCTAACACCATCTGTATTTAACAATAGCATATGATACACAATACCATTTATTTAACATAGTGTCTGCTTTCTGCCAAGCACTGTTCTAAGTACTCTAAAAACATTAACTCATCTAATCCTAATAATGCCAATGAGATAAATACACTATCTATCTTCATTTTTTTAGAGGAAGTCATTGAGGCAAAAAGTTACTTGCCCAAGGTCACATGATCGGTCAGTATCCAGTCAGGAAAAGAAAAACCAAAATTGGTATTTCAGAGGTAATGTTATTACCTCTATTATTGAGAGAATCTTTACAGAAAGTCTGGAAGAGTAACAAGGAGGAAGGTATTACTATCCAAAGGGAACTGCAAGCAGAGCCAGCATCCTACCACTGGAGGAACCAAGAAGACAGTAGTATCCAAAACCTACACATACTGTGCTTCTAAGGCATTTGGAACTTAGCTGTTGCATTATTAGGACTACTATTTCTACCTGCTTCCCGAGAAGCTAGCAGCCTTCAGATGCACACACACACCCCCACCCCCACCTCCTGGGCCAGAGTAGAGGAGCACAGTGTTGCTGAAGCTGCTGGAGCCCAAAGAAAGGAAAAAAATGCCTCCATCCTCTTCTTGCCTTTTAATCTCCCGTTAGCAGAATGGAACTGGAGACCAACTGGCAAGTGAGTCTGGGAAATGATTTTTAGGACTCCAGTACCCTTACACTACAGAGGAGAGGGTAGAAAGAGCTGAAAGACAACAGACACACCAGCATAGTTGAACCACTGGCAATTGGCAGAGCTTAAATCTCACGTATTCTGGCTCCTGAGTCCATGCTCTCAACTGCAATACTATGCCATAACACTGTGATCTACCAGAAGAGTATTTCATACATTTTAAAATTAATGTCTGGTCATAAATGCAGCTGGCAGCAAAGAAACTATAGGAATTGTATTTCTTAAATATTCAACGAATATTTAGCAAGATCCTACTTTTATACCAGGCACTGTCCTGAAAATACGATGGGAAGAAGAAAAAAAAAAGAGGGAAGAGAGCTCCTTTCTCCCTGTCTCAGATTGAACAAAATTCCCTGAGAAGGATTCCAACCGGCTTGAATCGTGTGTCCACCCGCTGAACTAAGCATTTTAGCTGAGGCGTGGGTATGGAGAAAACAACCTGGTGGAAATGCCCACGATAAGCCTGAGACAAGGATTTGGGTGCAGGTAGTTTATCTGGAGGATTCAGGAAACAGCAGCAGGAGGTGGGAAAGTAAGACAAAGAAGGGAAGGCAATAAATAGAGGGTACCTTATCAAGCCAGCAACCACACTGGTAATGACTGAAGCATAATCCCATGGGAAAACTGCAGGAAAATGGTATGAAACACATACCTCAAAGTTATCCCACCTGGGGGGCAAGAGGGCTGGGGTATCATTTGGTGAGGGCTGCTGAGATGGGGAGTGAATAACTGTCAGGCATTTGCAAATTGCCCTGACTACACGGGGACAGGGCTGCCTTCCATGCTTGGGAGAAAAGAGATCCAGAAACTGGCAGCTACAAATCTGCCTGAGAACACTGAAGTGGTAAAAGCCAGAGAGGTATGGGCAAGAATCTACAAGGCCTACTATTAATTTCTTCATCAGATAAAAGTTTCTTTTGCACACAGTTGTTACGATTTCAAAAACAAATAAATGACAGAGTTTTATAAAGAAAGTATGATAGAAAGAATTATTGTTTAGAAGTTTCTTGGACGGGGAATGTGTATCTTGTTTTATATCCATAGGACCTGGCACACTGCTATCTAGATGTTCTAGGCTAATAGATTTACTGAGTGAATTTGTCAATTTAATGAGTACCTGAACATATTATTTCGTAGGTTTACAAAGCTGGGATTATTTTTAGCTGTCATTACCATCAATAAATAATTTGTAAACTTTTGAAAGAATTGTTTATCTGTTTCAAGAATTTTAAGCAGCATGGTCTTGTTCTATTCCTTCTTCTATCACTCTTCTTAAATCAGGTCAATCACTTCCCATTGTACAGAACTTTTTAATTGCCTACCCAATAACCTTCTTCCTTTAAAAAATATCTTGATTACAAATAGGGTATTGACATGGCTGGTTCAAACCAACCATGAGAATGCTAAATCATGAGAATGCTACTCTGATTAGCATGAGGGAAAGGCAAGAAAATCGTAGATGCCAACCCGGACATTGTTGAACTGCTGAAGTAACACCAGTAGCAATCTTCCCTCAGCCTTATTACATCAGAAAAATAAACTCCTATCAATACTGTTAAATATTAACGGTTACACCTAGCCAGTGTTTCATAACTTTTTAAACAACATTTTTCCCCTTTTGCATTGCAACCCCAAGCAAGACAAATCTTATTTCTGGAGTAACTTATTTATGATAAATTCACCAGAAAACCCAGAGGAGCACTAAGTGTTTGGCCATTCTAGTTTTAATCCTCCTGGATTCCCCTCTGAGGAAAGATCACAGTATTCCTCACAGCCTTCTACCTATGCTCTCCCCTTCAATATTCACTTTGACATTTTAAAACCTACATCTAAAGCAGCTCAGGAGGGCTATATCACTGAGAAGGTTGTCGTGAGATGATGGCCTTTCAGATATGAGTTAATGTAGCATAACTACTTAGGTGTGATCTCCTCCTACACAGCCACTTTGCATCCTCAGCTATATTTTTTAAAAAAAAACACATTCTCTGTTCTCCCTCCAGAATATATTCTCTGAATCTCTCTACTTATTTCCATCCCTGCTATCACCACACAAGTTCAAGTTCAAGCCACAGTCATTTCCTACCTAGAATATGGCAACAGACTCTGAACTAGTCTCCCAGTTCCAGGAACTCTTGGTGGTCACAGTCTATCCACCACAGAATAGTAAGAATGATCTTCTCAAAACAAATCAGATCAATCACTTCCCAGCATAAAACCTTTCAATGGCCTACCATTTACATAAAACAGAATCTAACACCTTATCATTACCTGTGATCTGCCTTCTTCCCATCTCTTCAACTTCATCTCCAATCACCCTCCCTCTCACTATGGTGTAACTCTGTAGATAATCTTTCAGTTCCTCAAGCACTTCAAAAAATTTTTTGCCTCAAGGCCCTTGCACAAGCTGTTCCTCTGTCTAGAATGCCCTTACCGTCTTTCTCATCATGGCTGGCTCCCTCACTTCAGGTTTAAGCTTAAATATATAAACATCACTGCCCAACTTTCTCTCATAACACTTATGACATTAATCACCTCCTATAATACTATATGTATTTGTTTGCTTATTAGTTCATTAGTTAGTTCATTATTAGTACATACGCTGTCAACTAGATCCCAAGAGGGCAGAGACATGGTTCCTTCTCCTCCTTTAACAGCATTTGGCACTTAAGTGCTTGTAAATTTGAATTAAATGAATTGAATGAATTATTAGTAGTGATTTTACCTGAAAGCAATCCCCAGATCCCAAAATGGATTATTTGCATCTTTCATGTAAAAGAGGAACATGTGATTGCAGCTTTCTGTATTATGATAAACTAGATACTTGGGTATTTTTACATTCCTCCAAAAATTAGTTATTGGTAAATTATTCTTTTTAATGCATTAGTTTGGCAAAAAATGAAGGAAATATCTAAGGAATTTCCTCCTGCCACCAAAATAAGGGCCAGGGAGAGGCACCAACCATGAGCTAAACTCAGAATTGCTACCTTTAAGTGGTAAGTAAATCTGAGGACCATGGGAACAAATGCCCAAAGCAGCAGTTTACAAAACAAGGGAAAATGAAGTGGGGACATTAAATAAAGAAACTATAATGGTAGTATGTCGGCAGCACACTTTTTCTCTTGGCAGAAACATATGAAAATCCTCACTATGGAAAATAGCCCAAATTAACCTTAAGAGAAGAATCACAGATTGATCAAATAAATATAACTACAAAATCAGAGATGACCAAGCACATGAAGAAGAAAGCCAGCACTGAACACCCAAGTAATTCAGATATTACAATCATTAGATTCAGAATAGTAAGAATACTTTTTTTAGTAAGAAAAAGGGTGAAGTTATAAAGATGAGGAAACAACAGGTGTCTATCAGGAATGATAAGAAAGATCTGAAAAATAACCAAATGGATCCTTCAAACATAAAGAACATAATTGTTGAAACCTCAATGAATGGGCTAAACCAATTATAGCTGAAAACAAAATTAAACTGGAAGATATTATTGAAATTACCTAGAATGAAGCACAGAAGAATGATATAAAAATATAAATAATGAAGCTGAGGAAGTTTGAAAATAGAACAATGTTTATCAATATTCCAAAATGGTTAGTCCTAGGAAAAAAAGACTAGAGGAAAGCAAGAAATGGTATTATTTTAATTTTGTAGCTGAATTTTTAAATAATGACAGGGGTGCCTGGGTGGCTCAATTGGTTGAGCATCCGACTCTTGATTTAAGCTCAGTTCACAATCCCAGGGTTGTGAGATCAAGCCCCATGTTGGGCTCTGTGCTGAGCATGGAGCCTGCTTAATATTCTCTCTCTCGCCTTCTGCACCTATCCCCAGCTCGTGCTCTCTCTCTAGAATAAATTAAATAAATAAATAAATAAATAAATAAATAAATAACAGGGCGCCTGGGTGGCTCAGTTGGTTAAGCGTCTGACTTTGAATCAGGTCACGATCTTGCGGTCTGTGGGTTCAAGCCCCTGCGGTGAGCTCTATATTGTCATAACAGCTCAGAGTCTGGAGCCTGCTTCAGATTCTTTGTCTCCCTCTCTCTCTGCCCCTCCCCAGCTCTCTCTCTCAAAAAAAATAAATATTAGAAAAAATTAAAATAAAAAATAACATGAATTCAAAATTAGGAAGCATAAAGTAACTCAAGTAGTTTAATAAAAGGAAATCCACAACACAGATACTGCATAATATCAAAGATAAATGATTTTGAAAAAGGCAAGAGAAAAGAAAGCTCACCTACAAAGGAAAATAGACTGATAGCAGACTTCTCAATAGCAACAATGGAAGCCAGAAGACAGTGAAATACCTGTCAAATGCTGAGAGAATGATCCATCCTAGAACTGTGTGCAACCAGCAAAACTTTAAAGATAAAGGCAAAAATATTTTAAGATTAAGGAAAATTGTGAGGTCAACAGACTAGCTCTAAAGAGAGACTTCTGAAGTAGGTACTATAAGGAAAATAATCCTAAAATAAAGTAGGAATATAAGAAAGAATAATAAGCTTTATTTTATTTTTTTTAATGGCCACAAGTTCTTTTTTTTTTTTTTTCAAGCCTGTTTATTTATTGAGAGAGAGAGAAAGAGCATGCAAGCAGGGAGGGAGGGAGGGAGAGAGAGAGAGGGAGAATCCCAAGCGGGCTCTGCACTCTGAATGTGGAGCCAAACATAGGGTTCAGTCCCACAAACCATGAGATCATAACCTGAGCCAAAATCAAGAATTGGATGCTTAACTGACTGAGCCATCCTGGCACTGTGAATAATGAGCATAAAAAAAAAAAAAAAAAAGGTAAACAGTGTCAGTATGAGTAAAGGAAGATAGGTAAGAAGAAAATAACCGGTCAAAAGCACAGAGAGAAACGAGGAAAAGTGTAAAATACAGAAAAGAGCATGAGAGATAAATGTGACATCGTGGAAAACTCTAACATTCATGTAACTCCAGTCTCAGAAGGCAAAGACAGAAAATGGGGGAAAGGTATATTTGAAGACACAATAGCCAAGAATTTTGCCCAACTGATAAGAGACACCCATAGATTTAAAAAAAGAAAGGGAGGGGTGCCTGGGTGGCTCAGTTGGTTAAGCATCTAACTTCAGCTCACGTCATGATCTCATGGTTCATGAGTTCAAGCCCCACACCAGGCTCACTGCTGTCAGCTCGGAGCCCACTTTGGATCCTCTGTCTTGCCCCCTACTCCCTGCTCTCTCTGCCCTTTCCCACTGGTTCTCTCTCTCTCTCAAAATAAATAATTAAAAAAAAAAAAAAAGAATGAACCTTAGCCTAAGTGTCACACCTTATGCACTTAGGCACAAATTCATTCATTTTGGATAATATAATTAAATGTAACATGTGAAACCATACAACTTTTAGGTGAAAAAAAAAACACACACAGGAGAAAATCTTTGTGATCCAGAGCTAAGAGTTCTTAACACCAAAAGCACAATCTGTGAAAGGACAACCTGATAAACTGGACCTCCTGAAAACTAAAAAAATTTGCTCTGTGGAGAACATTAAGGCAGGATGAGAAGGCAAGTGACACAATGGGAGAAAATACTTGCAAACCACATATCTGACAAAGGACTAATATCTATAGCACATAAAGAACTCTCAAACCCCAACAGCTTTTTGAAAAATCCAATTAGAAAATGAACAAAAGAGACGAACAGGAACTCATCAAAGCAGGTATATAGGTGGTGAATAAGCAAACGGAAAGATGTTCAACATGACTAACCATTACGGAAATGCAAATTAAAGCCACAACGAAAGATCACTACACACCTATCAGAATGGCTAAAATAAAAACTGACGACACCCAGTGCCGACAAGAATACACAGAAGCTGGATCGCTCATACAATGCTGCTGACAGTGTAAAATGGTACAGCCACTCTGAAAACAGCTGCAGTTTTAAACACCTGAATACGAAAATACAGACAGCTTAGCAATTGCACACCTGGGAGTTTAGCCCAGAAAAACGACTTGTGTTCACACCAAAACCTGTACATGAACATTTATAGCAGCTTTATTCATAATATCCCCAAACTATAAAGAATCCAGAGGTCCCTCATCAGGTGAATGGTTAAATAAACTGTGCTACATCCATACCGTACTACTCAGCACAAAAAGGGAAAAAATTATTGATATGGGCAACAACCTGGTTGAATCTCCAGAGTATTGTATCGAATGAAGAAAAACGATTCCAAAATGTCACATACTGTATACTTCCATGGATTTTTTTATATTTTGTTTTGAAATGACAAAATTATAGAAATGGAGAACAGCTTAGTGGTTGTCAGGGGTCAAGGGGGTGTGGCCATAAAGGACAAGATGAAAGACCACTGTAATGGAAACATTCTGAATCTGTCAAATTTGTGTCAATATTACTAGAAATAAAAAGAACATTTCACAGAAGAATCAACATATCAAGAGAATGTAAAGATCCTACACATTAAAAGATAAACCTCATGTTCAATCAACTTGAAAATGTATATGAAATGGACAAATTCTTTGAAAACACGTCTTAACAAAACTGACAGGTGAAGAAATAGAATATCTGAATGGTTTTGATCTATTAATAACTTTAGTCCCTAATTACCCTTCCCATGAAGAAAACTCAAGGCACATATTGGTTTACCGGTAAAGTCTATCAAGCATTTAAGAAGTTCACAAATTCTTCCAAAGAATACAAAAAGAGGAAACACTGTGAACTTGTGTTGTGAAGTAAACAAAACAGTGGTAACTAGGGCTGTCCAGTTAATCTGAATTTCAGATAAACAATGAATGATGCTCCAGTGTAATATATTGCACAGGATACCCACATACTCTAACATTTTGTTTATTTGAAATTCAAATTTAACTGAGTATTTCCATAGTTTATTTGCTAAAACTGGCAACTGTATTGATGATAATACCTGGTAAGGGCTTTACAAGGAAAGTAAATTACAGGCCAGTGTCTCATGAATATACATGCAGCAATCCTAAACAAAATATTGACAACACAGAAAAAGGGTAACATCATTAGTTTAAACAAGATTTAAACAAGATTAGTTTAACATTCAAAAAAAAAAAAAAGTAAAAGAACTAGAAACAAATATAATATGTAATGTATAATAAAAAGTTAAATTTTACATATTGTTTAAGAATCCAAATTGATTTGTAGATTCAATACAAGGGCAATAGAAGTCCCAGCTGGCTTTCAAGGTGAGGAGTCCTAGTATTGCTTTCTTGGTTCCCTCAAACTTCTAAAAGGATGGTTTCAGAGATAAGATGATCCCACAGTAGGGTCTGAAGGATGAATAGGGTGGAATAGTGTAATAGGAAGGGATGGCAATTGCCACAAAAAGGAAATAGCAGGTGAAAAGCACACATGCTTTAAGCAGTATGGTTTGCTCAGGGTGGCTGGGTAATGCAGAAGTATAGAATGTAACGTGAAAAGTGGTATCAAAGAGGCTACAGAGGCGGGCAGGGGCCAATTTATAAAGGGCTCAGACCATCTTGTAGATCACAGGAAATAATGGGGATGGGGAAAGGAAGAGGAGTTTTAAGCATGGGAAGTAATGGGAGGCAAAGACTACTCTTAAGGAGCTTGACTATTAAAGAAATCCAAGAGCTTAGTTAAATATCTAGACGGCCTCCTAGAGGTAAGGAGGGGTATTAGCTTGTATGGGGTCTTTGTTTTAACATGGGAGAAACTTGCAGCTTGTAAAAAGAGACTGAAAGAAAAAGGGAAAGATAATTAATGGAACAAAAAACTGTGGGAGAGGAGAGGTAATAAAATAAACAAAACAAAATAAAACAAAGAAGTCTGTGAGATTTGTCAGAATGCAGATTGTTTTGTTGGTAGGCACAAGACAACCAGGGAATTTCTGATGGGTAGCATCAATTTTCTTTGTTAAATAGCAGGCTGGTTTTGGGGTTAAAACAAGATGGCAGAAAAAGTATTGACAACTGGATATTAACTAGGGATGGGTAGAAGAACCTGCAGTGAAACACTCTGGAGGAAGTGGCAGGCAACTAAAATTGGACCGATACAAGGTTGATTTTTGCCAAGCAGGTGGAAGGTCTTCAAGGGAACTGAAGGTAACAAAAGTGGCTAAAGTGACAGAACACAGGAGAAGAAAAGGAAACTCGTAAAGAATGTTAATTTCTCGTTATGTCCATATATCCTGAAGTCACTGTTGCTAGGTATAGGAGTGACACTTTCTCTAGCTAGACTGAATTGTTAATCTTACACACCAATGGCAAAAATAGACATATTTTATCTTTTTCCTTATCAGAACAGTATCATTAATTTGCCCTCATTTTTTAAAAATTATTTTTGAGAGAGGGCATGCACGTGCACATGTGCATGAGCATGAGGGGGTGGGGCAGAGAGAAGGGGACAGAGGATCCAAGCAGGCTCCCTGCTGATAGCAGATAGCCCAATGCTAGGATCGAACTCAGGAACAGCGGAATCATGAATGAATGGATAACCGACAGCCACCCAGCCGCCCCCGCCCTCATTTTTTTTTTTTTTTTAAACAGGCCTTTTAATGGACCAAACCTATTATCTATATCAAAGATAAGATAGGATTAAAATAAATGTAGCAAGAACTATTGGTATTACAAAAATTCACAGAAGCACACAAATAGTCCACACGTACAGTCATCAGGGTCTGTTCCATATAAATACAAAATATACCCTATCACTAGGCATGACTTACAAAATCTAATTATATGCTTTGTGGCAAAAACTTCAAAAATTTCCTGCAAAGTTAGGGAAGAAGTCTATATGAGACAACCTTACTCTGACACCAACTTCATAGTTCAAGGTTCCCAGGATCACCCTTAGGTTTGATAATTTACTCAAAGGTCTCAGAGAACTCACTGAAAGCTGTTACACTCACAGTTATGGTTGCAATAAAAGGATACAGATAAAATCAGCCAAGGGAATTGGTGCACAAGGCAGAGTTCAGCAAAGTTCCATACTGGAGTTTCCAGTTGTCCTGTCCTTGTCAGTTGTGGACAGTGTTACTTTCCCAGAAATGCTGTGCAACAATACATAGGAAATACTGCCAACCAGGGAAGTTTATCTGAGCTGTGGTTTCCATAGTTTGTATTGGGGCTCAACTACGTAGGTGTGGTTGACTGCCCTTGTGGCAGATTTTAGCATTCAACCCCTCCAGAGGTAGAGAGGATTCCATGTGCCCCAAAGCCCCATCATAAATCACATTGTTAAACTGTCCAGTGCGGCCCAAAGCTCCGGGTAAACAAAGCCACTCTCCTTGGAGATCACCTCCTAGGACATGAGGGTAAAGACCAGACCTCTTCTCTGAGTAAATTCTTTACTGTGTATTCCTAAAATGTCAAAATAATCAATTATCTGATTAGATTCATATAAAAAGTAGACATTAATAACCTGTTTTCTAGCTCCCTGCTACCTGAGTCTTATCTTTATCACTTCTTTGTGATTTTTACTTCACAGGATGAATCTTTCAGTAAGTTTTTCAAATTCACGTTGGGATATAGAATTATAAATTTCATTTATAACAATATTATGGTAAATTTTCATCTTCTGTAGGAAAACTGTCTACTTTATCTCACAGTTTTCTCACTGTATTTTTGAGTGGATGTTATGCAGGTGACTTTCATAAACCTCCTATTTGAATGACTTGAATTTTCCTGGACTATAATCAGGAGTAGAAAGGCAGGCCAGGGTAGCTTTATGGAAATCATCTTTCATGGGTTCTCTACTGTTGCTATGGCAAAAGACTATTTCTTTAAAATATGGCAACTCTATGAAGCCACCCTTACTCTGCTTCTCATTACCTAATCCGGTTCTGAAGGGGTTCCACACAGAGTCCTTGACTTCTTGATTTATTCACAGGCCACAGGGGGACAATTTGCCTTCAAAGATATTATTGCTTTTAGAAAAGTATTTTACTGGTGCTTTCTAAGATCTCCTATCTCTGATTAGGCACTTTCTATCCTCTGTCTCTCCCTCGTCAGTGTTTGGATTCTGCTCAATCTCAGTTCTTTCTCAAAATGTTCTCTTGACTTCCTTCATGGGCTTGCTGCCTACTGCTTCTAGTCTCACTTGCCTTTTGTAGCATTCATGGAATTTTGGAGTTTGGGGTTTTCTCCAGCTGTTTGCTGAAAATTCAGTGTCTGTGAATTTATTTCTACTCTCCTTTCTGCTCTGGGTTGGTCACAGGAGAATGAATGAAAACATTCAGAACTAAGCAGACCCTGTGTTCTTAAAGAAAGCTAGTATAATAAATTTTTGTCCCATGTTTTCAAAAGATTTGAAGAAATTCTCCGAAAGTACTATGATTATTGACCTCAGTAATGAACAAGAATGTTACAGTTGTCAGTAGCCAAATTAGAGCCAATTATTTAGATGTTCACATCTGCTATGACTTTAAGACTATGTATAGAAATAATGCAACGAATTAGTCTTGATGAGAAATTTGAGGCATACAGTGTAGAAAAAATTTTAATGGAAGAATCTCAGACAGAAGTAGCACTTTATTCTGTGGCAAAAAAAAAAAAAAAAAAAAGAATTTTAGTAAACTATTTTTCCTGAACCCATGCAACTAAACAGTGTACAGGAACATTTGAGATCTTATTGGATTATGGATGAGGGGATGTTCCAAGAATTCTTTTCTGATCCTGGGGATTTAAAGCTATGTTCAGTCCCTTTTTGATGATTAATACCATTCCATCTTGGTAGTAGTCAGCCACATATATTTTTATACCCAGAGCAAGCTCCAGCATTATCTGGGAACTACGTTGCTTTCTGTATGCTTCATGCTCTGGTAAGAAGAAAATCACAGTGGAAACAGCAGTGATATGCTGACCAAAATGTTACACTCTAAAAAGTATCAGTGAATGTTGTTTTGACATAAATATTACTATTTACAACCAAGCAACTTAAGGAGGTGAGAGGAAAAACCAAGCACTTGGCAGTCACACGGATCTAGGGTTAGAGTCCAATATGCAATAACCCTAGTGAAAACTCCCACTCTATGATAGGACCCCAAGAAGCATAGTCCAAAAATGGGGATATGGACTGGAATCATTTGGTTGGCTCAGAAATCCTCAAGCATTGATGCAGGACTATTGGCACCCTTATGGACCTGCAAGAAGGAAATGAAACTCCTCTCTGGAGAAACATAACATCATCCAATACTTCAAATTATTTCTATAATTAATTTTTCAAATAAAATGAACAGCAAACAATCAAAGATAATAGGATGCAAGAAGAATCAAGAATGAGCCAACACCAGTAGAAACAACAGACAAAAGACATGGACTTAATAACAAACATGATCTAAAAAATCACTCTGCTTGCTATGGTCATGGAAGAAAAAGTCAAGCTTATAAATTTTGTCCAGGAACTAGAACTACAGAAGTTGACACATTTTAACCAAAGATAAATATAAAGTAAAATAACAGAATAACTAAAAGTATAAAAATTGTGGATAAATTTTAAAGCGTATCTAAAGAGAATGAGTAACTGCAAGATAGGCTAAAAGAAACAATACACAATAAGGGAAGCAAAAAATAAAATTAAAAATTAAAAATATTAAAGATAGAGTAAGAGACATGGAAGATACATTGGGATACACTGGAGTTCCAGAAATGGAGAGAATAAGGGCAGAAATTATATGTGAAGAGATAATAGCTAGAATTTCTGAGAAGTGATTAATCTGTAGGGGCACCTGGGTGGCTCAGTCGGTTAAGCATCCGACTTTGGCTCAGGTCATGATCTCACGGTCCATGAGTTCAAGCCCTGTGTCGGGCTCTGTGCTGACAGCTTGGAGCCTGGAGCCTGCTTCAGATTCTGTGTCTTCCTCTCTCTCTGACCCTTCCCCGTTCGTGCTGTCTCTCTCTGTCTCAACAATAAATAAACATTAAAAAAAAAATTTTTTTAAAGATATCTGTAATTTAAGAAGCCAAATGAAGTACTTTTCTTTTTAAAAAAGAAAAGGCATATTATTGAAGTAAAACCATAAAAAATCAAAGAGAAAAACTTAAAAATAGCCTGGGTGGCTCAGTCACTTGAGTTGATTTTTAGCTCAGGTCATGATCTCACAATTCCTGGGATCAAGCCTTGCGTTGGGCTCCATGCTGTCAGTGTGGAGCCTGCTTGAGGTCCTCTCTCTCCATCTCTCTCTGTCCCTCCCCTGCTTGGACTCTCTCTCTCTCTCTCTATCTCTCTCTCTCTCTCTCTCAAAATAAATAAATAAACTTTAAAATAAACAAAGAAAACAAAAGAAGCCGGGGGAGGGGGAGGCGGGGGGCGGGGAGGAGACGATCCTCAAAAGAACCTTGTACTTTCTGGAAAGAAGGCAAAGTAAAGATTAATATTGGACTTTAAAAAGTAAGGATATATGCTGTACATTTTAGTATCAGAAGAATAGAAAAAGAGTTTATAACTTCCAAATTCACTGCAAGGAAACTGAACTATTTTAAAATACTCCAAAAGAAAGCAAAACAAGTAGGAACAACAAATAGAAAGCACAAAATATGATGGATGATGGTAGGTTTAAACCCAAGTATATCAGTAATTTGTAACTATAAATAGACTAAATGCCCTGGTTAACACAAAGATTAGACTAGATTTTTAAAAAATGCAAAACTATGTTCTCTAGAGACACATTTAAGTTAACAGGATACAGAAAGACTGAGAGTAAAAAGATGAAAAAATAGTTGATCCTTAAGGAACGTGGGTTTGAACTTAACAGGTTCAATTAAATGGGGATTTTTTTATAGTACAGTGCTATAAATGTATTTTCTCTTCCTTAAAATTTTATTAATAACATTTCTTTATTATAAGAATACCGTATATAATACATATACCCATACAAAGTATGTGTTAATCGGCTATTCATGTTATCACGTTATCAGTAGGGCTTCTGGTCAACAGCAGGCTCTTGGTAGTTAAGTTTTGGGGAAGTCAAATTTACACACAGCTTTTTGACTGCATGAGCATGAGGGGTCAGCCCCCTAAACCCCACATTGTTCAAGGGTCAACTGTAGTGTATCATGCAAACGCTAATAAGTAAAAGGCAGGTGGTGTAACTATATTAATACCAACCAGACAAAATAGAATTTAAGGCTAATAAAACCATTATAGAGATAAGGAAGTTCATCTCAGAATGTTAAAATATTCAGTTCCAGGTTCATATAACAATTCTAAATTTGTGTCAGCTAAATAACATGGTCTCAATATATGTAAAGCAAATATTGACAGAATGAAAAGGAGAAATAAACAAATTTACAAGCCTGCATAGGATATTTTAACTTACTAATTGGTAGAACAAGCAGACAAAAAGTTTCTAGGGATACATTAAAGTGAATAGCACAATTACTAGGACCAATGGACATAGAATACTAACCTAATAGGAGAATATAAAGTGTTTTTAAACACAGAATGTTTTTAAAAAATCAACCATATTCTTGGTTAAAAAGCCAACTGGAATAAATTTTAAAGGATTTAAGTCATACATATTTCTATAATGACAATGCAAATATGTTAGAAATCAGTAAGGGTAGCAGATTATCTGCATATGTTTGGAAATTAAGAAATGTATGTCTAAATAATTATGCATCAGGAGACTGGGTGGCTCAGTCAGTTAAGTGTCTGACCCTTGATTTCAGTTCAGGTCATGATCTCATTGTGGGTTCAAGCCTGCTTGGGATTCTCTCTCTCTCCCTCTCTCTCTGTCCCTACCCCACTCATGCTCGTGCTTTCTCTCAAAATAAATAAACATTAAAAACAAAATAACCATGATGGATTTAAATAACGTTTTGAGCTCAATGATAATACATATCAATACTTGTGGGATATAGGCAAAGGAGTATTCATAGGGAAATGATATAGCTTCTAATTCACATATTTGTAAAGAAGTTGGTAAAAGAACAGCAAAATAAACAAAGTAGAAGAAAATAATAAAGGAAAAAAAATAGAAACTATGAAGAAAACTAAAATTGGTCCTTTAAAAGGCCTAATGAAATTGATAAAACACTCTAGTGAGGTCTGTTTCAAAAGAGAGAGAAAGTATATCCAGAATGAAAGGAGAAACAGCAGTACAAATCTTGTGTACATTAAAAACATAAGAGAATATTATGAGCAAGTAAACAGTATAAACATTCAGAAAAAGACAAAATTATCTGTCTCAAACACTATATATATATATAGTAGCGAAACACAGAAAATCTTTCTTTTGAGACTGAGAGCAGGACAAGGATGCCTACTAACACTTCTTTTCTAATACTGGTCTGGAGTCCTAGCCATGTAGCAGAGTAAGAAAGAAAAGCAAATGAATTAGAAATGAAGGAACAATACTCAATATTTGCAAATTATGTGATTGAGTGCACTGATAATCTAAATGAATATATAGGTAAATTATTATGAGTAGGAAATTTCATGAATAGGAAAGTTTGCTGAATCCAGACATTATTTTTGGGGGGGGGGAGCAGCTTAATTTCTATACATTGGCAAAGAAAATGGAATATTAAAAAGATGCTACTTATAATAGCATCAGAAATATCAAGTACATATGGATAAGTCTAATAAAAGATATACAAAACTTGTGCAAAATGACAAAATTTTATTAAGAGACATTACAGAAGATCTGAATGAATTGAAAACTATATCATGTTCATGGATTAGAAGGCTCAGTACTGTAAAGATGTCTATTCTCTCCTAGGTTAATGTACAGATTCAATGCAATGTCAACCAAAAATTCCACAAAGTTCTTTTTTCTGGATGCGGGTAGCAGTTATATAGATGTTTATTTTTCCATAACTACTTAAACTGGACATTTATGTTTTATGCATTTTTGTATGCTTGCTTTATTTTAATTAAGTAAAAGAAATCATGGTGTAAAACAGTGTAATAAAATAGAATTATTGGGGCACCTGGGTGGTTCAGTCCGTTGAGCCTCTGACTTCAGCTCAGGTCATGATCTCACGGCTTATGGGTTCGAGCCCCATGTGGGGCTCTGTGCTGATAGCTCAGAGCCTGGAGCCTGCTTCGGATTCTGTGTTTCCCTCTCTCTCTCTGCCCCTCCCCTGCTCATACTCTGTCTCTGTCTCAAAAATAAACGTTAATATTTTTTAAATAAAAATAAATAAATAAATAAATAAATAACAGAAGACCCCTCAAATTATAGAAGTTTGAAACTCCCCAAAACCTGATTCCAACCTATGCTGTGAATACTTAAAGGAAGGAATTCTTACCTGCCTTGAATGTGAAGATTTGTAGAAATAAACAATGAACTATGGTTGTTATGAAAATTTCTTTGTCTGAACAATAGAGTCACTTGTAGATATATTTTAAATCAAGCATTGAGAATTGACAGTTCACCTACTCCAGGAATGCTTTCTACTTGCCAGAGATGAATTATTGCCTCCTGTGCACTAAATTTGTACCTTTTTCTCATTTTATTGAGGCATATGTTTTAGTCTGTTTGGGCTGCTATAAAAATTACACCATAGACTGGGTGGCTTATAAACAACAGAAATGTATTTCTCATAGTTCTAGAAACTGGGAAGTTCAAAACCAAGGTGCTGGCAGGTCTGTGTCTGGTGAGTTGGCTTTCTAGTTCATATATGCTATCTTGTCACTTGTGTCCTCAGAGGGCAAAAGGAATGAGGGAGCTCTCAGGAGCCTCTTTCAGGAGGGCACTAATCCCATCCATGAAGGCTGGACTTCCTGGCCTAATCGCCTCCCCAAGATGCTTCCTCTGAACACCATCACACTGAGGATTAGGTTTTAACGTATGAATTTTGGGGGGGACACAAACATTCAGTCTTTGGCAGCATGTCTACTCTACTAGACAATGAACTCTAAAATGGCTAAGGCCCTGTTTCAATTATTTTTTTTATCCCAGGGCCTAGAAAAGATCCTAGTATGCAATAAAGGAGTGTTTAACTGGGTCTTTTTAAAACTGTATTGTGTGTAAAGGAAGCCTAGCCACAAATCATTACTTCAGTAAAATTCATATGAAACTGATACATTGTTAAACCATACACATATGCATGAATTAACGTGGTCATATTTTGCAGGAGACAGATTATAAACTTCTAAGGGCAAGGACCAAACAATATTATGAATTATTTTAAAAACAAAAATGTAGAAATCCAGCATCCTAACACATTTGTTTCAGACTTTTTTAATAGATAAAAACTTACAAATATAACAGACCCCACCTTTAAACCATTCCCAGATAGTATCCATGGCCTCTCTCCTGAGAGATGAACCCCACCCTGAAGTTGGAATGTATCCATCCTGTTCATATGTTCTCATTTTTAACCACTTAAGAAAATATATCCACGAACAACAGATACTAGTATTCTATGTTTAATAGATGAAGGCAACATTATCTAATACAAATATGTATGACGTATATATAAACATTTAAATATCCTCGTAGCCACATTTCAAACCATAGCAACCAGTAAGATTTATTTTATTTATTTATTTATTTATTTTTTAACGTTTATTTATTTTTGAGACAGAGAGAGACAGAACATGAACGGGGGAGGGGCAGAGAGAGAGGGAGACACAGAACTGGAAGCAGGCTCCAGGCTCTGAGCCATCAGCCCAGAGCCCGACGCGGGGCTCGAACTCAACCAGTAAGATTTATTTTAATGTTATATCTCATTTAAACCAGTATGTTCAAAATATTATCATTTCAACATGTAATAATATAAAAATTATTAATGAGCTTTTCAATATACTTACAAAAAAATTTCTGGTACTCAGTCTTTGAAATGCTGCTAGTAGTTCACACATCACATCTCAACTTGGATTCTAAATTCAGATTTCACAAAATTTAAGGTGAAAAAATATATCCATATACCCAAGTTGTTCCAAACACACTTAAAGGTTTTCCAATAACTGAAATCCGTTTTTAAAATTTAAATTAGTTAAAATTAAATTAACAATTCAGCTTTTCAGTAGAAATAACCACATTTCAAGTGCTCAATAGCCACATATGGCTAGCAGATACCCTGTTAGTGCAGCTTAAAAAGATAACACAAAATACCATTCAGCATCTTTCTTTTGCCCATTCAATACCTGTAATATTTTAATGCCCCCCCCCTTTTTTTCCTTTACCATATTCTAGAAAGGAAAAGCAAAAATGGAATAGATGACTTTGAATTTCAGGGCAGCTGACATTTACATTTTTAAAAATATGATTTATCACTAAATTCACTCAGTAAATCTAAAAGAACTTTCAAAAGAACTTACTGCTTCGTATTTGTTAACAATGGGATTGCTGAACAGGATACATCTGATAAAAATAATGACGCGCTGTAACCAGCAAAAGTGCAGCTTTCGTATCCGCCGCTCTCATTCTTCTACCCTGCCCTGCACAAGCACGCGCTCACAGGCACGCACGCACATACACGCAAAGGCGCACACATACACGTACCTACACTCACGCACACACATACCCGCACGCTACACGGTCTAGCCCACAGGCGCTGGCGGATACCCAAGAAAATGCGGTTTCTTTCTCCCCTCTCGCTCCGCAGAGCGAACGCCGGGGTTTCTGAAGAGCACTCATGCTAACTCGGTATTGGTGGGGGTTCCATATCCTCTTTTAAAGAGACGGACTCCGCCCCATTAGAGGAGAAACTGCAAAGGTTGGAAGTGGAGGCGGAAAGAAGCCCTGTTATTAACCAACTCGTCAGCAGCTCCACCTCAGGAAGCGGCCGACTTTGTGTGCGCCCAAGAATGAAACGTATTCCTTGCAGGAATGTGCAAGGATTTAAAAAGGGCCTTAAACTGAGGCACTTGGGAAGAAGCCATGTCACGGTCGAGGTCGAGATGGGCGTTTTCGCCTAAGCAGGCGCCCCTAAACAATCTGATGCGTCAATGAACGGAACTGTTATCCAGCAGCCGGGTTAGCGGCAGGACCTCCAGGACCCGAAGAGGGCCAGCTTGCATGAATTTTCCTTGGTTTGGGTTTCCCACAAAAGCATGACCACACCAAGCCTTTTTCCACAGATATGAAAAGCCCCGAAACTTTTTTACTCCACACCTTCACTCTCCTCCCCTCTTAGCCCCAGCCCCCGGCATTTTGCGCTTCGTCTCTGGAGCTGAGTGACCTCTTCCTCTAGAATGCCAACTCTGCAAAATCCCGGTAGCTAAACACAATCCAACCTCGCGGGAGGGACAAGAAGCGAGAAAACATCACAACCCTCAAATACACGCCCCCTGTTTTCCCCATGCTTTAAAAAAAGAAGCAGCAGCAGCCCAGCCCGTCTCTACGCGATGCATGCTAGGATTAGTAGTTCTCCCAATCCCTGAGGCGCCGAGTCAGGGAAGAACTCAGGTTGACTCTCCCGCCGAGAACTACAATTCCCGTGGTGCCCTGCGACAGAGTGGAAGGGGCGGGACAGGAGAGGGCGCGTCGCGCTTGCGCAAGACGAGGGGCTGGAGGGAGGCGGAGGCGCTCGGGTCCAACTGCTGAAGCGTCTCCATGTGACAGTGAGTGGGGTCCTAACTCTTGGCGCCGCCTGACTCTGGTTCTTAACCCAAAGCACTGTCCACTGTCCCGACGCCAGCAGATCCCAGCAGGCTAGGGCGCTTGGTGTTTGGTCGTGCCGCCGGAGGAATTGTCGCCGCCGGGTCAGGTGCCTGAGAGACCCCGCGGAGACCCCAGAGTCTCCGGAGAGAGGCGGAGCGGCGAGGCGAGCGGGGATTTCTGTCAGCGCCGGCGTCCCAGAGCGCGGAGACATGAACGGCTTCACGCCCGAGGAGATGAGCCGCGGCGGGGACGCGGCAGCCGCTGTGGCCGCCGTGGTCGCTGCCGCCGCCGCCGCTGCCGCTTCGGCAGGGAACGGGGCAGGGGCCGGCGCCGGGGCTGAGGTGCCGGGTGCCGGGGCCGTCTCGGCGGCTGGGCCCCCGGGAGCGGCAGGGCCCGGGCCCGGACAGCTGTGCTGTCTGCGGGAGGAAGGTGAGCGGTGCGGCCGTGCGGCAGGCAACGCCAGCTTCAGCAAGAGGATCCAGAAGAGCATCTCCCAGAAGAAGGTGAAGATCGAGCTGGATAAGAGCGTAAGTGACGGCGGGACGGGACGGCCTTCCCCTGCCCACCCCCTTGGGGCTCCGGGAGCGGTGCAGACGGGGGTTGTTGGGCGGAGGGTTCAGGGGTCCCCCTAGACCTGGCTGCAGTGGGAACCCGTTGTGTGGTCTCTGGTAGGAAGCAAACAACAAAGTCGCTGCAACTCTGACCTCCACCCCCACCGACACACTCGCATTCCGTGATTCCGCTCCTCCCCCACCCCCCCTGCCCGCGCCCCACCCCCACCCCCCCGCGCGCTCCACGAGTCGATTCTGTTCGCAGTCTTCCCCCTTCCTCCTTCCCTGAGATCGGGAAACGAAACAAAGGGACCGCCGCTCGGAGGGCCCGGAGTAGTTTTCTTGCAACCCGGCAGGCTCCTTCTGGAATGGAGGCGCCTTCTTTGTTTTGCTGCCCTCGCTGGCGTTTGGCCCCAGGGAGCAGCTCCCCTTGTGTAGGGAAAGTGGAGTCCTGCCACGACCAAGGACCTGATAACCTCAGCAAGAAAGACCCCTTTCCCCGTTCGTCCGAGTACCGTGTGAGGGAAGCGGAGCTCACCCCGCGCCTTGCGGGGAGCGGGGATTGTGAACGATGTCAGCATCTAGCGCAGCTGCTGGGAACGTGGGGAACACGTAGCCTCTGCTGTTTTGCCATCCGTTTGGCAGCCATCGGGATTTTTTTTTCCGTCCTTTCTTCGCACGTCTGGTGGTGGTGGTGGTGGTGGTGGTGGTGGTTTTTGACCCTCTATAAGGTTTTTAGAAACAAGCGTCGCCACTTTTAGGAGTTCTGGCTGGCAGTAAATGAATCACAAGATGCCAGAATCTAGTACGCATTCTGCATATTTTTAACTTGGACTTAGTTTAAAAGTTAATTTAAAAGCTTTAGGCCTTAATCATTTGGTTTTTTAAAGGAGTTTAACTTAGTATATGAAGCTCAATATTTCACGTGTTACCATGCAATTCTCAAGACTACATTTAATTGAAGCTTTTGCAAAGTTTATTTGTGATACTTTCTGCCTGTTAAACAGGTAGTTCTTGGTCATGCTCATGAGCAACTTTTCAAGTAAACTTGAATTTCACATTCCTTTGGTTGGGAAAACATATTACAGATAAATGCACTCATTAAATATTCAAATTTATAATTCAAGTTTAAATGTAAGTAGGATATGAAATCAATAGCTCATTTGTAAAAATGGATAGTTTTGTATCTGTATGATAATTTGGGTGTTGAGAAAGAATCGAAAGCATACATCATGCTATTAAAATACACTCTTTGAATAAATACTATGAAATAGCAAAATTGTGGGCAACGTCATCTTTCCCCTTGATAAAAAAAACAGCATGACCTAGTAAATCTAGTTCAGCCTCCCTGCAATTTAATGACAAAATCCAGAGAGTTGAAATTTTTCATTCTGCTTCTCTGTCTCCCTTCTCTCCTCTACTTACACCACTCCCCCCCCCCCCCCCCCCCCAATCTTCTTAACTGTACTGCTGGACATGGTATGTTTTAACTGGATGCAGGACTTAAGCATAGAAACATGCTGTTGTCTTAACAGTGGCCTGTTTTGACTGTTTTTATTTTTAATAGTTCACTGTGCCCAGTGTATTTTACTAATACATAGGTTACATAATCATAAATAGTCTGTGAAACTTTTGTTTCAGGCAAGGCATCTTTACATTTGTGATTATCATAAAAACTTAATTCAGAGTGTTCGAAACAGAAGAAAGAGGAAAGGGAGTGATGATGATGGAGGAGATTCACCTGTTCAAGATATTGATACTCCAGAGGTAGATAAAGTTTCTGTATGTTAAATGTAAATCCTAAGTATTCCATTCTGTAACTTGTATTAAAAGATATGAACGCCTTTTTAAAATGCTTAAAGCAAAAAATCTGAAAATGAAAGTAAAATTAAATACAGCCAGTTTACAAGCAGTTACACAATTTAACTTGTGTTTTCAGTTGACAATGCTTATAGCTCTGTTGCCTTCTAACTTTTTTTTTTGCTCCCAGTTTTCGATATTTATCTTCAAAAGATTAAAGTGTTTAATACATTTATAGTTTTGATTATAAGGGATAATGGAATGGACTTAAGTAATGTAATTTTTGTTGTTTAATAATGGAATTACATTTTTATTGTGCCAAAATTGAAATGTTTTTGTATGTATCAAAGATAACTATTTTGAAAATTGTATGAACTAATTCATATATGTTTAATTTTCCTAGGTTGATTTATATCAATTACAAGTAAATACACTTCGGAGATACAAAAGACACTTCAAACTGTCAACCAGACCAGGACTTAATAAAGCACAACTTGTTGAGGTATTTATGAGTTTTAAACTATTTACACTTTAAATGAGCCTGTTCATACAAAAAAGAGGCATTAAAGGCTAATGAAATTGTTAATGTAGAATATATACCAATGCATTTTAGTTGGATCAGTTAATAAAAGATCTATTGTGGAAGAATCTAGTTTTTTAGAAATGTCTGTCTGCCTCTTAAATTTCTGTATGTTACAACTACTTACTGGATTGTATGTAGTTTTCTAAGCATCTTCTAATACTGACTCTCAGAAATATTGGGTGATAATTTTTAAATTCTCATTCTAGAAATCTGTTGGTTTTAAAATTCTACTTAGTAAACATTTATTGAACACCTAATTGAGGCATAATAAAAGAAATTGATAAGCTTTGATGTCGTCATTAGAATTTATTTTTTGAAGTTTCTGATTGATTAGATCTACAGATAAACCCATAAATAGTATTCCTATTTGTGGATTTAACTTGTTGATTTAACTATTTCAGAATTTGGCCTTATTGATGTTTGTTTTATTTGAGGTGTCTATGCTTTCGTCACATCTAGAAGATGCAAAGACTCTTGTCCAACATTTTACGTAGTTTTTGCTTTGTTATAAAACTAACTTCTAGTCCTTTGGTAAATTTTGAAATGTGTGTGTTCTCAGGAATTAATAGAACCAAGAAATCTGTGAATCCAATTAAGGTGTCTATAGATTTATATATTTATACTTTAATCATTTTACATAAAAATGCTTAGTCTACTAGACAGAATAGAAATGTAA
This sequence comes from Panthera uncia, assembly GCF_023721935.1. Lineage (NCBI taxonomy): Eukaryota > Metazoa > Chordata > Mammalia > Carnivora > Felidae > Panthera > Panthera uncia. Next base: position 146,904,816 of record NC_064811.1, read on the forward strand.
ACATATAAATCAGTTTTATCATATTTTTTAGCTTGGGGGTTTAGTAAGGCAACGTTTTCTAAAACATGCACATTGAATAAGGTAAAAGATACAGAAAGTATAATTCTTTGGCAGAATGCTTTTTAATATTGTTGAGATCTAACATACTGACTTTTTAGCCAGAATTTCCTCTTTCCATCTTGCCACAAAAATTCAGTTTTTCTTTAAATTTGATACAACAGAAACACAGATATTATCTATTGTGATGAAACTGTATCCATATATACTGATACTGATCAAGTGGAAGTTACTTTTGTTTTGAGACAAATGAGAACCAGAGAACTAATTATTTCATATGTTATATTTAATGTATGGTTGACCCTTGAATGACTCAGGGGTTGGGGGCACAGTTAGAAATCTGCATGTAACTTTTGATTGTCCAAAAACTTAGCTACTAATAACCTACTGTTGACTGGAACCCTTCCTGAAGACATAAACTGTCCAATTATCATATTCTGTATGTCTTAGGTATTATATATATTCTTATTGTGTTAGAATAAAGTAAGCTAAAGAAAATAAAATGTTATTAAAATCATGTGGAAGAGAAAGTATATTTATAATACTGTACTGTATTTATTGGGGAAAAAAAGCATGTAAATGGACCCTTGCAGCTCAAACCTGTATTATACAAGGGTCAGCTGTATTTTTTTTTTTTTTAATGTCTAAGTCACAACTCAAATATTTGCTAGTCTGATCTTTAAAAAGTTATATTATTTCCAGAGCTATTTTCTTCTTTAGAAATGAGAAACAATCCAAACAGCCATGAGTGTTATAGTTTACTTAGTCAGAAATGCAGATAAGTGGTAAGTGATCCCGGAGTCAGATGACTGTCCTCCTTAAATCTTATCATATGAATAACTTTTTCATTAAGAAGTTTTATTTTCTACAATCTAGATAAGCATATCAACACCCTAGTTTAATCTATTGTACTTCTATTGGTAGTTGCAGTGCACATGTTAGATTAGCATAATGAAAAGGCCAGAGGGCAGATAAATATTCTTCAGTGAAAGTTCCTCTTTCCCCTCTCATTTTCCATGAATAATACTTATTCAGAAAAACTTTCGAGGAACTTTAACAAAGAGTACTGCCAGTACCAAAACTTTTTCAACTATATATTTATCCTTTTTCTGTGAGTAGGGTCTACATTCTGTTTATTTCATTGGTACCTAAAGTTTAAAAATATTTACTTACTAATGTAGATTCTAATTATAAAATTTAAATACATCCTAAATTAATGTATCTTTAATTGAATGGGTTGGAGGGTCCTTTGAAATCACACTATCTCTTGCTCATAACATCTTATTCTGATGTGCTTTTCATCTTGCTGGTATTTTGTTAAACAGTTTATTTTTAAAAAGAGATAGCTCTTATCACATAGCACATTTTCTTTTAATTAAAGTGTTTTTGTTTTTTTTTTACCTAGTATGAAATCTGTTAATATCTATAATTTAATTTCAATTTTTTTTTTTTTTTTTTTTATAGATAGTTGGTTGCCACTTTAGGTCTATTCCAGTGAATGAAAAAGACACCTTAACATATTTCATCTACTCAGTGAAGAATGACAAGAACAAATCAGATCTCAAGGTTGATAGTGGTGTTCACTAGGAGAGATGGAATTGAGACTAAGACTTGGATGTTCAGATGTTAAGACTGTTTACTGTTTTTTCACATGTAGAAATGTTCCTTGTGTATTTTTTTACAGAGGATTTTCTCTGGTTTTATTTTCTTTGTTTCTGACTCTAATAATTAGTTGGAAACTCATGTAAAATGAGCTTTCCTAGATTAAAAAATATTTTAAATAAAGGTGATTACTATTATAGTTGCTTCAGTGTATTCATTTTGTGAAACTTGATTTTTATGTTAAACTGATTAGGTACTACTTTTAATTGAGAGTTTAATGTAAGGATCATTTGTTACCACTTTTTTTTTTAAGGTTAAGGAGAAATAACAAATGTAGTACATTTGCTTTCTCTGGGATGATCTGATTTGGAATCAAGGATGTCCTAATTAGCATTATTTTTTAAAGTGCTTTTTAGTGCTAACAGGTTTGAAAAATAGACTTCCATTGAGGTGCAACTTCTTTCTTATTTCCATTATTATTATTATTACTACTACTACTTGATAAAGTATTAGGAAGAACAGTTTAATTTATATACCTACCTCCTTCCAAAGAAGACTTAATGTGTCAGAAAAGATTAACACAATGCTGAAAGTTGAAATAACATAGAATTAATTTTGTTTCTTTAAATTTTGTCTTAGAGAAAAGATGTTTATATGGAATGAACATAGAAGTTCTGCAGTGCCCATTAATTTTCATTCATGCCCTATATTGTTTACATTGCAAATTAAAACTCATAAGTTGGAGAGATCTAGAAATCAAACAAGATCTTTAAAGTCTGGTCCATATGTAGCTCTGACTTGATTTATATCCTATTTTCCTTTACGTTTCATTCTCGGCCCGTTTTCTGTTAAAATTCTTATCATTACAAATCAAATTTATAGTTTATCACACCAAAACAAAACATTAGCTTCAGTTAATGTCCTTGACTATGGTGCAGATTTTAGGCTGGAAATGAATGGATCAAAACATTAATGTAGCTCAAGGTTTCTCAAGGTTGACATTTGGGCCTTTATTCTTTATTGTGGGAGATGTCCTATGTGTTACAGTTTTAGCAGCATCATGCAGGCCACACTAGTGCCAGTGGCACTCCAAAGGTGTGACAACCAAAGCTATCCCTAAATGTTGCCAAACATGCCCTAGGAAGCAAAATTACCCATAGTGAAGAACCACTGATGTAGCTGAATCTAAAGTACTGGTTTATTAGAAGCTTCGTCCATGTATTTTTAAATGTACGGAGTGTATTGGCATATTTCACAAATCACATATTTCACAAAATATGGTGAAAAATAAAGCAACTATTCTTGGTTCTTGCTGTAACTATTTAAAGATTTACAGTTGACCCTTTAACAATGCAGGGACTGGGGTGGCAACCACTGACTGCATGGTTGAAAATCCATATACAACTTTGGACTTTCCCCAAATTTAACTACTAATAGCCTACTGTTGGCTGGGAGCCTCTTTGATAACATAAACAGTTAATTAACATATATTCTGTATGTTACATATATTATATGCTGTATGCTTATAATAAAGTAAGCTAGAGAAAAGAAAATGTTATTAAAACCGTAAGGAAGAAAAAATACGTTTTCAGTACTGTGCTGTAAAGAATCTGCATATATGTGGACTTGCACAGTTCAAATCCATGTTGTTCAAGGGTCAACTGTACTTTATTCATGGGCAGAGACTGTGATAATTGGTATTAACAGAATCCTGTCATTTCTGGCATTCCAGAAATCTTTGTGAGAAGTTTTAGCTATCTGAAAGTGCACCACATAACTAGAACAGGATGGTTTATTTGAAGAAAGTAATAACTTCCACATATTTTTATCTAAATCTATAAAGTATAAAAAGTTAATTTTTTTAATGTTTATTTTTGAGAGAGACCGAGCATGAGTGGGGGAGGGGCAGAAAGAGAGAATCTGAAACAGGCTGTAGGCTCCAACCTGTCAGCACAGAGCCTGATGCAGGGTTTGAACCCACGAACCGTGAAATCATGACCTGAGCCAAAGTCAGACACTTAACTGACTAAGACACCCAGGTGCCCCAAAAGTTAATTTTTTAATAAAACTTGACTGTAGGGTTACTTTTTCCTACAAAAACACTCCATTCTTGTGAAAGAAGCTTGAAATAATTTGCTTACATTAAATTATCTGTTTATGATGTAACATTTGACTAGCTGTGTTAATTTCATATAGTTAATTATTTGCATAAAATGTAGTTGGATAAAAAGTGAAAAGAGTTCTGGATGTTAGTTATCCAATGAAATTAAATCCTTGTGAGAGCAATTTAAAGCATGAAAAATTGAGAACTTCATCAAAGCTGAGGAACTCAAGATTCTGCAATTTTATATAAGATTTGTAATTATTTGCTATTAGGTTTTAAAATTTAATTCACTAGAAATCTTTTTCTGTGTTTATATCTGAACCAAAAAAAAAATCGCATATCTCTGTAAGGGCATAGGTTACTTCTAATGTTAGAGCAACAGAAGAATCCAAAATTGGGATAAAAGGAAAAAAACATAATGAGTAGCAGGTATTCAAGAAATAAGTCAGTTATTTGGTAGAACTATCTTTTATTGAGCAATTTAGGAAAAGGCTAAAAATTAGTACCTGAAATATATTTCTTTACAAAAACAAGCTCTATATATTATTTCTACGTAAAGTTTTTTTTTTAATTGAGGTAAAATTTATATGGTAGTATTCCATTTTAAACTATATAATTTGGTGGTATTTAGTGTATTCACAATGTTGTATAACCACCCGTTCTAATTTCAAAATTTTTCATCACCCCATAAAAACACTCGTAAGTAATCAATCACTTCCATTTCCTCCTCTTCATCCCCTGCTAACCTCTAATCTGCTTTCTGGCTCTATGAATTTGCCCATTATGAATATATCCTACAAAGGGATTCATATATGTCCTTTTGGGTTTTTTCACATAGCATGTATGTTCAAGGTTCGTCCAAGTTGCGGTATATTCATCAGTACTTTGTTCCTTTTAATATCTGAATAATATTCAATTGTGTGGTATGTGATGTGTTTGTATGTGTGTATGTGTATCACAATTTGTTCATCCGTAGATGTACATTTGGGTTTCTACCTTTGGCTATTAATAATGCTGCGATGAACATTTCTGTACGTGTTTCTTTTTGAACATGTTTTCATTTCTTTTAGGTATATACCTAGAAGTAGAATTGTTGAATCATATGGTAATTCTAGATTTAACTTTTTGAGGAGCCTCCAGATTTCCATAGTAGCTATACCATTTTACATTCCCACAGCAATGTGCAAGAGTTTCTATGTCTCCAAATTGCCAATACTGTATTTCCTTTTTTTTTTAATTAAATTCATCCTACTAGGTGTTAAATGGTATCTCATTGTAGTTTTGATTTGCATTTCCTTAATGACCATTGATACTGAATATCTTTTCACATGCATGTTGTCCACTTGTATTATCTTCTTTAGAGAATATCTATTTAAATCCTTTGCTTATTTTTTTTAATTGGATTGATTGTCTTCTTGTTGCAGGAGTTTTTCTGTATATGGATATTAAGTCCATATTTGATACACAAGTTGCAAATATTTTCTCCCATTCTGTGAATTGCCTTTTCATATTCTTGATAATGTTCTTTGATGCACAAAAGGTTTTAGTTTTTATGTAGTCTAATTTATTTTTTCTTTTGTTACTCTTTTGGTATCAGATCTAAGAATTCATTGCCAAATCTGAGGTTATGAAGCTTATAACTTCAGGACTTAAATTCAGGTCATTGGCCTGTTTTGAGTCAATTTTTGTACATGGAGTGAGGTAGAGGTTCAACTTAATTGTTTTGAATGTGGTTATCCATTTGTCTCAGCACCATTTATTGAAGACTGTTTTTCACTGAATGGTTTTGGCACCCTTGTCAAAAATCAATTTGCCATAGATGTTTGGGTTTATTTATGTATTTTCAATTCTATTACATTGGTTCATATATCTATTCTTATGCCAGTACTAGAATCTTTTGACTGTTGCAGCCTTGCAGTAAGTTTTGAAGTCAAGAAGTGTGAGTTCTCCTACCTGTTTTCCTTTTTCAATATCATTTAGGCTGTCTGAGATCCTTTGTAGTTCCATATTGGTTTTTCCATTTCTTGCCAAAAGGCCTTTAGAATTTTGATGAAGGCTGTATTAAATCTCTAGATCACTTTAAGATTGCCATATTAACAATGTTAAGTATATCAGTCCATGAACATGGGATGTCTTTCCATTTATTTTGGTTTTTAAAAATTTCTTTCAGCAATGTTTATAGTTTCCAGTTTCCATGCCCCACACCATCTTGATTAAATTTATTTCTGATATTTTATTTTTCTTGATGCTACTGTAAATAGAATTATTTTCTTGATTTCTTTTTGTGTATTGTTTATTACTGGTGTAAAGAAACACAACTGATTTTTGTGTGTTGACCCCTACAACTGCTGAATTTCATTTATTACCTCTAGTGGTATTTGTGTATATTCTAGGAGGTTTTCTATATACAGACTCATGTTAACTGTGAACAGAGATAGTTTTATTTCTTCCTTTCCAATTTGGATATCATTTAATTATTATTATTATTATTATTATTATTTTGCCAAAATGCTCTAGCTAGGATTTCCAGTACAGTGTTGACTAGCAGTGGTGAAAGCAGGCATCCTTGTCTTGTTCTTTTCTTTGGAGGAGATGTTTCAGTCTTTTACCATTGACTATGATGTTATCTGTAAGTGTTTCATAAATGCATTTTATCATGTTAAGGAAATTCCCCTCTATTTGTAGTTTTCTGGGTATTTTTATCTTGAAATGGTGTTGAATTTTGTAAAATACTTTTTCTGTAACTATTGAGATGATCATGTGTTTCCCCCCCTTTAGTCTATTAATGTGGTGTATTACATCAAATGATTTTCTTTCTTTCTTTCTTTCTTTTTTTCTTTCTTTCTTTCTTTCTTTTTTTTAATTTATTTATTTTGGGCACCTGGGTGGCTCAGTCACTTAAGCGTCTGACTTCAGCTCAGGTCATGATCTCATGGGTTTGTGAGTTCAAGTCCCATGTCAGGCTCTGCTAACAACTCAGAGCCTAGAGCCTGCTTCAGATTCCATGTCTCCGTCTCTGTCCCTTCCCTACTCTCACTCTGTCTCTCTCTCTCAAAAGTAAATAAAAATTTTTTTAAAAATTTATTTATTTTGAGAAAGGATGGGGGAGGAGCAGAGAGAGAGAATCCCAAGCAGGCTCACATTATCAGCATAGGGTCAGACACAGGGCTCAAACTCACCAACTAGGAGATCATGACCTGAGCCAAAGTCAGACACTCAACTGACTGGGCCACCCAGATTCCCCTCAAATGGTTTTCTTATATTGAGCCACCCTTGCATTCTTGGGATAAATTTTACTTGGTCATGGTATATAATCCTTCTAATGTGCTTTTCGGTTTGGCTTCTTAATATTTTTTTGAAGAGTTTTGTATCTATATTCATAAGGGATATTGGTCTGTAGTTTCCTCAAATTATCCATGCCTGACTTTGGTATCAGGATAATGTTGATACGGGTTTTTATTTGTAAAATTCTTGGAATATAGGGGCTACATATATGCCATATATTTCTCTCTAGATCACCACTCTGCAAAGTTGAGTCCATCATGGTGATATCATTCTATAGAAGTAAATTGGAGAAGCTAAATCAGTGTCAATTTACTATAATTTTCTAATATGAATTTCTCTTCAAATCTTTGAGAGTAAAGTTTGGGCTTAGGCTCTTAATGCAAAATGATTTAGAAATATATGAATTTGATTATTTTTTCTTTTTTGGGAGAATTACTTTAAAGCCTGTAATGCTTTACTGATGGGATCGTTTCCATTTTATTTTATTATTTTTTAATGTTTATTTTTAAGAGAGAGAGTATGCGTGTACAACCCGGCGGGGGGGGGGGGGGGGGGGGGGGGGGGGGCGGAGAGGTAGACACAGAATCAATCCAAAGCAGGCTCCCGGCTCTGAGCTGTCAGCACAGAGTCCAATATGGGGCTCCAACTCACAAATTGTGAGATCATGACCTGAGCCAAAGTTGGACGCTAAACCAACTGAACTACTCAGGCACCCCGGGATCATTTACATTTTAAAAGCACCTGCCATATTTTGCAGAAATGATTTTTTTTTAAGTTTATTTATTTTGAGAGACAGAGCATGAGTGGGGGAGGGACAGAGAGGGGGAGAATCCCAAGCAGGCTCCATGCTGTCAGCACGCAGAGTCCCATGTGAGGCTCAGACTCACTAAACCATGAGATCATGACCTGAGCGAAATCAAGAGTCAGGGACTTAACCAACTGAACCACCCAGTCGACCCACAAAAATGATTTCTTTTGGAAAGAAGTCCTGTGTACCTGTGAGCACCTATACAGAAGTTAAAATTCCAAGATGATCTGTTGAATGTTCTTAATTTGTCCTTCCCTTCCTCCAATGGTTGTTGCTCATTGTTTGGGTTCTCCATACTCAATACTGGGTTCCAATACTCAAATAATCTTTTAGGATTAGTACTTAATCCCAGAAAACAAAAATATTCAAGGCATTCCTATGGATTATGATGAGGAAAGGGGAAATTTTATCAAGAAGAGATGAGCTATTAGTATTACTGTCAACTCCGTGCTCAGATTCATATGGAAAAGTATATAAAATATCAAAGATAAAAAATACAGAAATTGTTAAATCAGGAGGCATTTAGTTTATATGAGCTAGCTGAAGTGTACAATCCTGTGTCCCGTATCAGTAAAGGTTTGTTTTCCTAAAAAGGAAATAGATTAGATGATGCTATTAAATAATGTAGTGGTTAAGATTCTAGATGCTAGAGTAAGACTAGCCCTATTCAGAACCTGGCACTACTTCTCTGATAATGTAACTTCAAACTATTTAATCTCTCTAAACCTTGGTGCTTTGCGTATAAAACAGGGATCATGACCATACCTACTTCATTCATTTGTAAGACAGTGTTAAGAAAAATAGTAAATTTTTAATAAGAGCTTTATTGTCTTTTCTTGTAGCTAAAAGCTATTGACAAAATAACGCATCTGTTTATGAATGTGATTGAATGAAATGTTTGCTTTTAAAAATACATTGACCTAGTTGGGAAAAACTGCATAAGGTAAGTTGTGTGAACATTCATGTTTTTATATTTATTTGGTAATATAAAGAAGAATGTGTGCTTCTGTTATGCATTCATTTCTAAAAGACTAATTTAATTTCATATTACAAAAGTTATTTTCAGAAAGGGGAATATATGATGAATACTCATAATAATCTATAAAATTCCACTAAATATTTAGCTTTTTTTCAAATACTATTTTTCTCACCACATTTCATTTGCAGTAATAAGGAAACACTTCTTCAAGAGCCATTGTTGTCTTACTGATGCCCTCACGCTGATGTATCATTTATAAATAGAGATACTGAATCTTTAACGCTTTTTTCCTCCCTCAAAGAGGGTCTATACCAAGTAGAAAATGAAACAGGTTTACTGATGATTTTCTTATGTACTTATTCTCTGCACTGTTTCAGAAAGGATCTAACACTTATATTATTTAGTCTGATTTTAATACCAATTAATTCAGTGAAAAAAGCCCTAATGAATTTTTTTTTTTTAAACAATTCTACTTCTTCATGCATTTTTGTAGGAGGTCATACCATTAAAACACTGACTTATTTTTGTGTAGATTTTAAGGGGAACTGAATTCTGACTACTTCAAAATTGTTTGCTCCAGTCCAGTAACACTTACTGGATACTAAATAGAGAACAGATACTGTTCTGGGTGTGGTCCTCAGAAACAGATCAGGGACCTCCAAGTACATATTTCAATTAAATAATGTCACTTTTATTCACAAAATGATAGGTCTACTGCATGGTATGGTACTAAAGTTTTCCCCATAACAATACTTTGTATTAGCCTCTAAACTTCCCCTCTTTGGCAGGCTTCCCATTTATAAGTAAGAATTTTTTTTTGTAGTTATTAAACTTTGTTAGAATACAAGTTCCAAGAGGAAAGGTCCATCTTATTTATTACTATATCCCCAGATCTAAATAATAGCTGGTGCTTAGCAAACATTTAATACATTTTTATAGAATGAAGGACTTTCTGAAATTATCACTGATGGCCACTAGTCAATGCATACCTCCCGAGATATGGGGCATAGTCTGAAGCTGCCTCTATCAGAAAATATCTTTGAAGATTTACCTTTAACATTCATGTGACTTTAATCCATTACAAATTTCTTTTAATATGTTATTCTCAAGAAAAATTGATACATCAGGGATAAACATCATAATTTTGAGAATAGAGGGGCGCCTGGGTGGCTCAGTCGGTTAGGCGTCCGACTTCGGCCCAGGTCATGATCTCATGGTCCGTGAGTTCGAGCCCCGCTTCGGGCTCTGTGCTGACAGCTCAGAGCCTGGAGCCTGTTTCAGATTCTGTGTCTCCCTCTCTCTCTGCCCCTCCCCTGCTCATGCTCTGTCTCTGTCTGTCTCAAAAATAAATAAACATTAAAAAAATTTAAAAAAATAATAATAATTTTGAGAATAGAGCTATATGTGTGAGTGTGCAGTGTATGGGCTTTGGAATTAGAACTCTGTTCAAATTCTGCCTTGATTTTTAGCAATTATCTTAAGTTAGCATCTGAAAAATGGGTTTAAGAATACTTACCATGAAGGTTTTGTTGTTTTTTGGGAGAGTGAAGTGAAAATGGACTTGAAATATTTGGCATACATAATAATATGTACTTAAATATTGGCTCCCTTTTGTCTTTTTTTTTTTTTTTTTTTTTTAAGTAAACTCTATGACCAACATGGGGCTGGAACTCAGGACCCTGGTCTACCAACCAAACCAGCCAGGTGCCCCAGTCCTTTTACCCTCTTACTACAAAACTTCTAGATTCCCTTCTAAGAACTTCAGTATATATCTGATTCTTTCCATTAGGTTTACATGGTCAGTAACTATCAACTAAGAACTAAAAGTTCTCCACCTTTGAGCCAGGATTATGGCTATTCAACTATTCAAAAATTTTTCTACTGAGCCTACTGAACACCTCACAATTGAAAATTTTCTAGGCAAAATTTTTCTTTTCTTTCCTTTCCTTTTCTTTGTTTGTTTATTTATTTTTTTTTAAGTAGGCTTCACACCCAGCACAGAGCCCAAACTTACAACCCTGAGATTACTAGACCTGAAATGAGATCAAGAGTCAGATGCTTAACCAACTAAGCCACCCAGGTGCCACTCTAACCAAAATTTTTAACCAGTACCAACAATCTCCACAGAGAAAATTCAAATTGAATTATTTTTTATTACTACTTATTTAACTCAAGTTTACTGTTTTAGACAAGTAAGAATGTATAGAATCTGTGCTTTATTGCACTGGATAGAAACTTGAAATGCAGTTATGTTGATATAGTGCAGTATGTGGGAAATGAAAGATGATGTTCTCTGGAATACATGAAGATTCTCAGTGATTGTTGCAAGGAATCACAAAAGAGATCTTTGGTCCAAAGAAGATATCTCTGAAAGAGAATAGGACACAAGTTAAATTCAGCTGAAAACTGAGATATCTATTAATCTTTTCTGGATTAAAAATGGACAATGATTTCCAGGATTTCAGATATAACTATTCTTTTTAGGGAATAAACTACAAAGTGAATGAGTGGGAGGACTTGCCACAGAAGCAACAAAGACCAAGAAGGTAATCAATTCTCCTACTTTCCTCCCATTTGCCATTGATATTATGCTATCCTTTACCTATAAAGAAAAGGAAAAATTAAATGATTTCAAAACCTTATGATCATACCAAAAATACTATTTTTCTGATGTGAGTGGGGATGGGCCATGAAGTTTAAATCTACAGATAAGAAATATAAGGTTAAAAAATTCTTAGAAAAGTCAAAAAACAAATTTCTAGGCTTTATAGGGAAAGGACAAATGTTAAACTATTCAATCCTACTGTTGTTGAAAAGGTCACAAAAGGTAAAGTATAAAAATGCATGGGATAATATAAAATTGTATTACAATGGCTCATTAGAAATATACTTCGTCTGTAAACTACAACATAAGTATAGTTTACTGTGCTGTGTCATATATTTGAAAGTTGCTAAGAGAATAAACCCTAAAAGTTCTCATCACAAGAGAAAAAATTTTTTCTTGAGGTGATGGATGTTAACTAAACTTATTATGATAATCATTATGTAATAGATGTCTATCAAGTTATTATGCTGTACACCTTAAACTTCTACAGTGCTATATGTCAATTATATTTCAATAAAAATGAAAAGAAAACAGGATGGCAAATTAAAATTTGTGTTGACAGTGGAAGGAAAAAGGAAATAAACTTAGCAAAGTAAATCTGTTGGGACTGGGAAAAAGGTAACTAAAATCAGATAGAAAGTACTTTTGTATGTCCAGACTTCTGTTCTCATCCATTAACACAGATGATGACAAAATTATATCATAAAATAAATACAAATACATTTCAGTTAATTGGCTTCAAGTCTTACAATTACAAAAAAGCAAAAATGGTATTTCAATATTAAATGGCATTTCATTTGTGTAGTCTGGGAAAAATTAAGTCATTTTAATGCATCAGTTAACTCAAGTTCTTGATATTTAGTACAAGTGATTCTCAGACTTTTAGCAGAATCACCTACTAAGGTGATTGTAAGTCATAATTGCTATGCCTTATCTCCAGCATTCCTGATTCAGTAGGTCTGGTCTAAGGCTCAAGGATAGACATGCATTTTTAACAAGAACTAGGTGACATTGAAACTGCTGTTCTGGGAACCGCACATTAAGAACCAACTGCCTTGTTAAAAAAAAAATATCTGGTCCAAATCAGAAGACCTGGATTTTAATGTCAGTACTGGTATTAACCAGTTGTGTGGGATAGTGCTGGTCATTTTACCTCTCTGCACCTTTTCTTGATAGGATGATTATATCTGCCCTTTCTATGTCACAGGTTTTTTTTAGAAAAATGAAAATATGATGACCTATGTTGTAAGTAATTTGAAAGAGCTAATTTCAGTATGAAATAGCCAAGATCATAGATTTGAGACTCTTTAGTAACCCAGAGGAAGACGATTTTAAGAACAAGAACCAAAAAAAGTTACTGATTTATCTACCGTTGTATTATACTTAAAATGTGCCTACTTTCCAAATCAGTAGCTAGTTTTTATTTAGTTCATTTCTAGTTAACTTATATATAGAGCTAGAAACTTTTTCTTTGACCATTACCACTTTTCTGCCCAATTAATTGGTCCTGTTCAGTAGGATCTTTTATCTAAAGCCTTTTATTAGTTCACATTGATTTAAGATATCAACCTTGAAGTTGACCTCTGCTGGCATTTTTTTTTTTTTTTTTTTTTTTTTTTTTTTGTTTTATGGAATTTAAATTTTTATTTTTTTGTTTGCTGGTTTTTTTTTTTTTTTTTTTTTTTTTGTGGTAAAGTCAGGGAATTTAGAATTTAATGTATTGGAGTGTTATTTTCTGGATTTCATTTAGTTTTATTAAAATCTGCCAAACTCTGTTTTTTTAAATGAAAACATTCAGTTCCGTATACAATGGTGATGATTCTAGAAAAAACCTGAGGGGCGCCTGGGTGGCGCAGTCGGTTAAGCGTCCGACTTCAGCCAGGTCATGATCTCGCGGTCTGTGAGTTCGAGCCCCGTGTCAGGCTCTGTCTGGGCTGATGGCTCGGAGCCTGGAGCCTGTTTCCGATTCTGCGTCTCCCTCTCTCTCTGCCCCTCCCCCGTTCATGCTCTGTCTCTCTCTGTCCCAAAAATAAATAAAAAACGTTGAAAAAAAATTTTTTTTTAAAAATAAAAAAAGAAAAAAAAAAAAGAAAAAACCTGAGATTTAATTAGGATTTTACTAAAGAAGGGTGGTTAATTTCAGCAAACACATTATAAAGTTTGTCTTAAAAAAAGAGTTGTTGTGCATACATTTCATAGCTATATACTTTGCAATTACATTTCCTTACTTTGGGCAGCAGAGCAATTCGCTGAAGTTGCAGTAACAGATCATCTCACATCCCTTCCCATCCCAAAAATGATCCTGGACATTTACATCCATCTTTGTCAGGTCAGCTACTCCCTCTGGAAGGTTGTGACAGTTGCGATCTTGGAGTATCTTTCTGTAGCAAGAGAGGCGATTTGCAGGCATGGCTTGGACTCCTAGCAGCAAAGTTAGGCCAACAGTGACAGCAAGAACTATCAATTTCATTTTGGCTCTTTGCCCTGAGATAGAAAAAAAGCAAAATGTGTCAGTATTTGTTTCTTTTAAAGATGGAATTCATCTGAACATGAAGTTCTGTAGCATTCTCATAAACACTTGGATAGAAAGATTGGTAGTTGATCTTTTCTACTCTTTTCTTTGTGTTTCTCAGTGTAATTTTATGAGTACTGACAATAAAAATCCCATAGAATAATTGTTTAAAATCAAATGCCTGGGTTCCACAAAGAAACATTAAATATGAAATGCTGGGGACTGGGAGAGGTGATAGTAAGAGCCAGAATCCACAATTTTAAGTATTCAAAGTAATTTTTTGTTTTTGGTACATTCAGCAGAGAAAAACTGCTCTTTAAGGTGGTTAAACTCAAGTGAATTTCTAGGACAAATATCATCGAGTTTACTGGTTCTTGATTTGCATATTCTAACAACATTGTCCAAGAAGTTGGGTTCCAGCCTGCAGGAATAAAAAAACTATCTATTCTGACATTGACAAATGATAGTCTACACATATATTTATTGCTCAATTAAGTTTTTTAAATCCAGCAGAATTATTTTGGGGCTCATTTTTGTTGCAAATTTTTAGTAATATTGTGAAGTTTTATCCCACATAGATTACTTCATCTTCACCTTGGTTGAAAACAGAGGCTTGAATTCCCCCTGATAAACATTTAGCCTGTTCTTGAACACCTACCATGCTGGGGAGCTCATTATTGACTAAGTCAACATAAACTCCACTGATGCAGTTCTAACATTTCCCTTACTGTAAAGTATTTTTCTGTAGCTCCTACCAAACCAGTCCCAGTTTGAGTTCTTGGGGTCATACCAAACAAGTGTAATTCCTCTTCCAGGAGATAATTCTTTAAATACGGTATTTGCATACAACTGTGGAATAGTCCTCATCTATTTAATCAGGTTTCTCTGGCTTTCATGTTAGACATGAAAAGGTGAGGCTATTGTAGTAAAGGAAACTAGCAAAATAGTGGAGGAATCAGATCAGAATCCACAGCCATTCAGATTTAATCTTGATGCCAAAGTATCTTTCCTACCATGAAGTATTAAAAATTGGGGAAGAGGGGCACCTGGATGGCTCAGTCATTTAAGCGTTGAACTCTTAATTTTGGCTCAGGTCATGATCTCGTGGCTCAGGGAATTGAGCCCTGTGTTGGGTTCTGTGCTGACAGCACAGACTCTCTCTCAAAATAAATAAATTGACTCTCTCTCAAAATAAATACACAAACATTAAAAAAAGAGAGGAAGATATATATGTATATCGTACTTTGAAGGAAAACAATGTTGTTGAAAGGAAATTTTGTATGAAGTTTTCAATGGTTAGATACATCTCAAAGGTGAATTAATTTAGGTAAGATTATGGATTTTACAGAAGGACAATTTTAGAGTAGTTTTTGGTTTATAATAAAATTGAAAGGAAGGTACAGATTTCCCATATACTCCCTGCCCTCACACATGCATAGTCTTCCAGATATCAACTTCACTCACCAGAATGGTACTTTTTTTTTCATTTGTTTTTAAATGTTTATTTATTTTTGAGAGACAGACAAAGCATGAGTTGGGGAAGGGCAGAGAAAGTGAGGAAGACGGAATCTGAAGCAGGCTCCAGGCTCTGAGCTGTCAGCACAGAGCCCCATGCAGGGCTCAAACTCACGAACCGTGAGATCATGACCTGAGCCAAAGTCGTACACTTAACCAACTAAGCCATCCAGGTGCCCCCAGAATGTTACTTTTTTTCTTAAACCAATGATGAACCTACCTGGCACATCACAATCTCCCCAAATCCATACTTTAACTTAAGGTTCATGCTTGGTGTTGTACATTCTTTGGTTTGGACAAATGTATAATGACATTTCTCTATCATTATAATATCATACAGAGTATTTTCACAGCCCTAAAAGTCTTCTGTGATATACGTATACATCTCTCCCTCCTTAACCCATGGCAGCTATTGGTGTTTTTTATTGTCTTTATAGTTTTACCTTTTCCAGAATGTCATATAGTTGCAATCATACCATATGTAGCCTTTACAAATTGGCTTCTTTCACTTAGTAAAATGCATTTAAGTTTCCTCTATGTCTTTTCGTTTCATGACAGCTCATTTCTTTTAGTACTAAATGATATTCTATTGTCTGGATGTACCACAGTTTATCCATTTACCTACTCAAGGACATTGGTTATTTCCAATTTTTGGCAATTATGAATAAAACTGCTGTAAATATCTATGGGCCAGTTCAACTCCTGTGGATAAATACCAAAGTGCACAATTGCAGGTTATGTGATAAGAATATGTTTAGTTTTACAAGAAACTGCTAAACTGTATTCCAAAGTGACTGTACCATTTTGCATAGCCACCAGCAACATTTGAGAATTCCTGTTGTTCCATACCCTCACCAGTATTTGGTGTGGTCAGTGTTCTGGATTTTGAACATTCTAATAGGTGTGTAGGGGTATCTTATTGTTGTTTTAATTTGTATTTCCTTGATGACATATGATGTGGAGCATCTTTTCATACATACATTTACCATCTGTATATCTTCTTTGGTGAGGTGTCTGTTAAGGTCTTTGACCTTTTCTTTTTTTTTTTTTTTTTTTTTGAGAGAGAGAGCACACAAGCAAGGGAGAGGGGCAGAAGGAGAGAGAGAGAGGGAGGGAGAGAATCTTAAGCAGGCTCCACACTCAGCACAGAGCCCAATGTGGGGCTTGTTCCCGTGACCCTAGGATCATGACCTGAGCCACGATCATGACCTGAGCTGAAATCAAAAGTATGACACTCAACCAACTGAGCCACCCAGGCACCCCATTTGGCCTATTATTTAATCATTGGTTGTTTTCCTATTGTTGAGTTTTAATAAATTTTTGTACATGCTAGATAGCAGCCCTTTATCAGATGTGTCTTTTACAAATATTCTCTCCTAGCCTGTGGCTTGTTGTCTAATTCTCTTGACATTTTCTTTCACAGAGAAATTTTAACTGATATATAGTTTAATTTATTAATTATTTCTTTTGTGGATCATATCTTTGATGTTGTCTCTAAAAAGACATCACCATATCCAGAGCCATCTAGGTTTTTTTTCTTATGTTAATCTTCTTGGAGGTTTATAGATGTGAATTTTCCTATTAGGTCTGTAATCCATTTTGAGTTAAGTTTTGTGAAGGATGTAGAGTCTGTAGATTCATTTTGTTGCATGTGGATGTGCAGTTGTTCCAGCACCATTTGGGAAGACACTCTCTTTGCCCATTGTATTGCCTTTGTTCCTTTGTCAAAGATCTGTTGACTATACTTTTGGGATTCCTTTTCTGAGCTCTACTCTGTTCCGTTAAACTATTTGTCTATTTTTTTTTATCAGTATCACACTGTTCTGATTACTGCAATTTTATAATAAATCTTAAAATCAAGTAGCATCAGTTCTCCAGCTTTGTTCTTCTCCTTCAATATTGTGTTGACTATTCTGGGTCTTTTGCCTCTCCATATAAACTTTAGAATCATTTTGTCAGTATCCACAAAATAACTTTTGGGGATTTTGATTGGGATTGCATTGAATCTGTAGATCAAGATGGGAAGAATTAACATCTTGACTATATTGCATCTTTCTATCCATGATTATGGAATATCTCTCCATTTAATGCTTTGATTTTATTCAACTGAGTTTTATAGTTTTTCTCGTGTAGATCTTGTATATATTTTGTTAGATTTATACCTAAATAGTTTATTTTGGGGGCACTAATATAAATGGTATTGTGTTTAGTGTGTTTAGTTTAAAATTCCACTTATTCATTGTTAGTATGTTGGAAAGCAATTGATGCTTCAATATTAACTTTATATCCTACAACTTTGCTTTAATTACTTACAAGTGCTGTAAGTTTTTTGTTGTTGTTGTTGTTGATTCTTTTGGATTTTCTGCATAGATGATCATGTCATCTGCAAAGATAGTATTATGTCTTCTTTCCTACTTTATATACCTTTTATTTCCTTTACTTGCCTTATTACATTAGCAAGGACTTTCAGTATGATAGAGTGGTGAGGGCATGTTCTTGCTTTGTTCCTGATCTTAGGAAAGATTTGAGTTTCTCACCATTAAGGATGTTAGCTGTAGGTTTTTTGTTAAATTTTTTTTTTCAACGTTTTTTATTTATTTTTGGGACAGAGAGAGACAGAGCATGAACGGGGGAGGGGCAGAGAGAGAGGGAGACACAGAATCGGAAACAGGCTCCAGGCTCCGAGCCATCAGCCCAGAGCCTGACGCGGGGCTCGAACTCACGGACCGCGAGATCGTGACCTGGCTGAAGTCGGACACTTAACCGACTGCGCCACCCAGGCGCCCCTAGCTGTAGGTTTTTTGTAGATAGTCTTTCTCAAATTGAGAAAGTTCCCCTCTATTTCTCGTTTACTGAGAGATTTTATTATGAATGGGTATTAGGTTTCCTGAAATGATTTTTCTGCATCTACTGATATGATAATGTGATTTTTCTTTTTTAGCCAACTGATATGATGGATTACATTAATTGATTTTCAAATGTTGAGCCAGCCTTGCATACATCAATCACTTGATTGTACCATATCATTCTTTTTATTCTTGTTTGGATTCAATTTGCTAATATTTTGCTGAGAATTTTTGCATCCGTGTTCATGAGAAATATTGGTCTTACTTTCTTCTCCTGTAATGTCTTTTTCTGGTCTTGGCATTATAGAATGAGTTAGAAAATATTCCCTCTGCTTCTATCCTTTGAAAGAGATTGTAGAGAATTGGTATAATTTCTTCCTCAAATGTTTCATAAAATTTTCCAGGGAAATCATTTGAGTCTGGTGCTTTCTGTGTGCAGAGATTATTAATTACTAATTATTAATTAATTAATAATTAAATAATTATTGATATTAATTATTATTAATTTCTCTCATAGATATATATCTATTCAGATTGTCTATATCTGTGTGAATTTTGGCAAACTGTGCCTTGTAAGAAGTTGGTTCACTCATCTAGCTTAACAGATTTATGGGCATAGAGTTGTTCATAGTATTGCTTTATTATCCTTTCAATTTCCATGGGATCTGTAGTGATGTTCCTTCTTTCATTTCTGATGTTAGTAGTTTGTGTACTCTTTCTTTTCTTAGTTTGCTTAGCTAGAGGCTTGTTGATTTTTTAAATCTTTTTAAAGAACCAACTTTTGGTTTCATTGATTTTCTCTATTGATTTCCTGTTTTTAATTTCATTGATTTCTGCTCTAATTGTTTGTTATTAAAGTATTGATTTTTATTTTCTTTTTATTGTGAAAAACTTCAAGTATATACAAAAGTAGAGAAAACAATTTAATGAACCTCCATATACTTCTCTGCTAACTTCAATTATTGTCACCCCTTCACCTCTCTTATTTCCACCTATACCTCCACTTTTTTTCTCCCTCAGTTTTGGGTACTTTGAAGCAAATTCTAGGCATCTCATCTTATCTACAAATATTTCAGTATATTTCACTAAAGGTAAGGACTTTTTGAAAACATAACACAATATTCTTTATCACCAAAAATATTTAATAATTTCTTCATATCATCCAATTGTTTGATATCAAATATCATAAGTCATTGTTTAAATTTTTCCACTTCTCCTAATTTCCTCCTTTTATTTTTTTATTGAAGTATAGTCAATATATTATATTAGTTTCAAGTGTATAACATAGTGTTTCAGCAGTTATGTACATTATGAAATGCTCACCATGATAAAATGTAGTTACCATCTGTCA
This sequence comes from Panthera uncia, assembly GCF_023721935.1. Lineage (NCBI taxonomy): Eukaryota > Metazoa > Chordata > Mammalia > Carnivora > Felidae > Panthera > Panthera uncia. The sequence goes on from NC_064811.1 coordinate 146,924,480, forward strand.
TTATACAAAGTTATTACCATATTGTTGACTATATTCCCTATACTGTAATTTTTATCCCTGTGACTTATTTAATTTATAACTGAGAATGGGTTCACAGAGATAGAACAAATAATCCTAAAATTTATATGGAACCAGAAAAGACCCTGAATAGCCAAAGCAATCTTGAAAAAGAAAACCAAAGCAGGAGGCATCACAATCCCAGACTTCAAGCTATACTACAAAGCTGTAACCATCAAAACAGTATGATACTGGCACAAGAACAGACACTCAGATCAATGGAACAGAATAGAGAACCCAGAAATGGACCCACAAACGTATGGCCAACTAATCTTTGACAAAGCAGGAAAGAATATCCAATGGAATAAAGACAGTCTCTTCAGCAAGTGGTGCTGGGAAAACTGGACAGTGACATGCAGAAGAATGAACCTGGACCACTTTCTTACACCATACACAAAAATAAACTCAAAATGGATGAAAAACTTCAATGTAAGACATGAAGCCATCAAAATCCTTGAGGAGAAAGCAGGCAAAAACCTCTTTGATCTTGGCCGCAGCAACTTCTTACTCAATACATCTCGGGAGGCAAGGGAAACAAAAGCAAAAATGAACTACTGGGACCTCATCCAAATAAAAAGCTTCTGCACAGCGAGGGAAACAGCAAAACTAAAAGGCAACCAACAGAATGGGAGAAGATATTTGCAAATGACATATCAGATAAAGGGTTAGTATCCAAAACTATAAAGAACTTATCAAACTCAATACCCAAAAAACATAATCCAGTGAAGAAATGGGCAAAAGACATGAATAGACACTTCTCCAAAGAAGACACCCAGATGGCCATCTGACACATGAGAAAATGCTCAACATCACTCATCATCAGGGAAATACAAATCAAAGCCAAAATGAGATACCACCTTACACCTGTCAGAATGGCTAACATTAACAACTCAGGCAACAACAGGTGTTGGCGAGGATGCAGAGAAAGAGGATCTCTTTTGCATTGTTGGTGGGAATGCAAGCTGGTGCAGCCACTCTGGAAAACAGTATGGAAGTTCCTCAAAAGACTAAAAATAGAACTAACCTACGATCCAGCAATTGCACTACTAGGCATTTATCCACAGGATACAGGTGTGCTGTTTTGAAAGGACACCTGCACCCCCATGTTTATAGCAGCACTATCAACAATAGCCAAAGTATGGAAAGAGCCCAAATGTCCATCGATGGATGAATGGATAAAGAAGATGATATATATATACATATATGTATATATGTATATATATGTATATATATGTATATGTATATATATATATGTTTATTATATATATATGTATATATGTTTATACACACACACACAATGGAGTATTACTTGGCAATCAAAAAGAATGAAATCTTGCCATTTGCAACTACGTGGATGGAACTGGAGGGTACTATGCTAAGTGAAATTAGTCAGAGAAAGACAAAAATCATATGAATTCACTCATATGAGGACTTTGAGAGACAAAACAGATGAACACAAGGAAGGAAACAAAAATAATATAAAAACAGGGAGGGAGACAAAACAGAAGAGACTCATAAATATGGAGAACAAACTAAGGGTTACTGGAGGGGTTTTGGGAAGGGGGGATGGGCTAAATGGGTAAGGGGCACTAAGGAATCTACTCCTGAAATCATTGTTGCTCTATATGCTAACTAATTTGGATGTAAATTTAAAAAAAATTAAAAATAAAATTTAAAAAATGTGGAAAGTTAAAAAAATAAATTAAAAAAAAAATAACTGGAGAATGGGTACCTCTTAATCTCTTCCACCTATTTTGCCTATTCTCCAACCCCTCTCCTTGGACAACCACTAGTTCTCTATATTTATGAATCTTGTTTCTCTTTTTTGTTTTTATTTTTGTTTTTGTTTGTTAGATTCCACATATAAGTGAAGTCATGGCATTTTATGTTTCTCTGACTTATTTCACTTGTTTTCTCTTTCTTTTAGTTCAAAATATTCTAAAATTTCTCTTGCAATTTCTTTTTAACACCAATATGTTATTTAGAATTATGTTAATCTCCACCTATTTTGGGATTTTCCGGTTCTCTTTCTGTTACTGATTTTTAGTTTAATTCCATTATGATCTGAGAGAAGACACTGTACAATTTGTGTTCTTTTCCATTTATTAAGTTGTGTTTTATGGCCCAGATCTCTGGGCTGTTTTATGATCTCTGTCTTGGTGAATGTCCCATGTGATTGTGAGAAGAATGTCTATTTTGCTATTATTGGGTGAAGTAGTCTATAGATGTCAATTATATTCAGTCCATTGGTGGTGGTGTTGAGTTCTGTTGTGTCCTTACTGATTTTCTGCCTGCTGGATCTGTCCATTTCTGTGGGATATTGAAATATATGATAAATAATAGATTCATCTCTTTTTCCTCACAATCCTATCAGTTTTTACCTAGTGAAGTTTGATGCTCTTTTGTTAAACACATACCCATTAAGAATTGCTATGTCTTACCAGAGCATTCACCCCTTTATCATTATGTAATATCCTACTTTATTCCTGATAACCGTCTTTTGGTATCTACTCTGTCTCGAATAAATATAGCTGCTCCTGCTTTCTTCAGTTAGTGTTAGTATGGTGTATTTTTCTCCATCCATTTACTTTTTATCTATATATGTCTTTATTTATTTTTTTAAGATTTTGAGTAATCTCTACACTCAACATGGGACTTGAACTCACTACCCCAAGACCAAGAGTCACATGTTTCTCCAACTGAGCCAGCCAGGCACCCTTTTATGTGTCTTTATACTTGAAGTAGGTATCTTATAGAAAACATACAGTTGGGTCATGTTTTTTTTTTTCTTCTTTATAACATCATTCTCAATTCTTTACTAAAACTTATAATAACTACCACAACAAGATACCACAGTTTGGATATAATATCAAAATGGCTTTGGATAAGCCACAGTTTCTGGCTTAAACAACAGAAATTTATTTCTCACTGTTCTGGAAGCTGGAAGTCAAAGATCCCAGCAGATTTGTCCTCTCTCATTGGCTACCAGCTGGCCTCTTTCTCAACGTGTCCTCACATTGCTTTTCTCCTGTGCATACGTGGAGAGAGAAAGAAGTGTCTGGTGTTTCTTCCTTTTCTTCAGTCCTATCAGATTAAGACCCTGCCCTTATGACCTCATTTAATCTTAATTACCTCCTAAAAGACCTTATCTCTAAATACAGTTACATTGGAGGTCAGAACGTCAACATACGAATTTGGAGGGGGACACAATTTAGTCTATAGCATTTACTATTCAATAGGAAAGGTACTTAAGAACAAACCTTTAATGTGGATGATCCATAAAATCTATCAGTCAACAATAGTCAACCAGCATGACGAATGATGAGAATTTTGTTGGGTAATCTATTTTTAAATTTGTAATACCATCAATCCTACTTTAGAGCAAGAGTTTCTACATGATTTTTAATTTATTTGTTCAACCAACCAACTAATCAAAAGCAAAGATGAAACAAAACCAACCTCCCTCTTAAATATTACTGAATTTTTCAGTATGACTTGAATTTTATCACTAAAACAAATAAAAACAATTATAATCTGGTCATGCTTTTATTCAAACATCATTGCTGCCTTCAGAGATCCTTTTATTATTTGACCCAGAGGAGGATTATATTTAAAGATGTTAGAATGGCACAGGTATAAACATAAATAATTAAAATGGGAAAAAAGATATAGATATGAGCAATCATTTTATTTTTCTTAACCAAAATTCAGCGCAGAGAAGTGGAAGATAACAATTTGAATTTAGAATAATTGAATCTAAACATTTCATGAACTTGAGGAAATGTTCATAAAATGGGGAATATTAAAATAAAATTATCCTGAATGTATAGTTTTCACGTATAAATAACAAAGCACAAAAAATGGTAAATATGTATATACATATACAATGAGATATTATTCAGCCATAAAAAAGAATGAAATCTTGCCATCTTCAACAACATGAATAGAGCTAGAGAGAATAATGTCAAGTGAAATAAGTCAGTCAGAGAAAGACAAACCCCATATGATCTCACTCATATGTAGAATTTAAGAAACAAAACAAATGAGCAAAGGAAAAAAAGAGAGAGAGAAACCAAGAAACAGACTCCCAACTACAGTAAACAAACTGATAGTTATAAGAAGGGAGGTAGGTGGAGAGATGGGTGAAATAGAAAATGTGGATTAAAGAGTACACTTATCTCAATGGAAAAAAATAATTTAAAAATGCTTTTAAATTATAAGGCATTATATACAAAATTTAACATTGGGTCATGTTTTTTAATCCACTCTGATGATCTGTCTTTTAATTGGTACATTTAGACCATTGACATCCAAAGTGATTATTGATATATTTGGGCTAATAT
>NC_064811.1:147240183-147397794 GCF_023721935.1 Panthera uncia
CTAAATGCTGCAAAGGTAAATAAATCAGAATAAAGGAGTAGAGAGTGATGGCTGGGGTCCTGTTTCAGGTTGTTTCTCAGGAGTTGGCATTAGAGCAAAGACTTAAATGAAGTAGAAGAAGAAACGTAAGTTTTAGAAGAATGTGACAGCCAGACAGCAGGCAGTATACAAAAACCCTGATAAAGAGAATGTGCTTGATGTTCTTAAGGAGCAGCTAGAAGATGCAGGGGACCACAGTGTCAAGGGAGGTGATGGTCAGAGATCAAATTGGAGAGTTATTTGGGGCCTTGTGGTAAGCACGTCAAACAGTTTGCATTTCATTCTGAGTGTGTTGGGAAACCTTTGGAAAGTTCAGGAAGGGCCAGTGATGCCATTTAGTTTCCATCTAAAGAGGTTTCTCTGCTGCTCTGTGAAGGGTAAAATTTGGGGAGGGCAAGAGTAGAAACAAGGAAATCGTCTAGGAGTTGCCAGTCAATAGCTGATGACATCTCCGCTGAAGACAGGGGCACAAGTGGTGAGAGAGGGGTGGTCAGATTTGTGGCGTATTTCAAAGTTAGAGCCAAAGGGTCTTGCTGATGGATGTGAATGGGGTGTGAGGGAAAGAGATATTACCAAGATGACCCCTTGGTCTTTGGTCTGATCAAATGAATGGAACAATTTACTGTGATGGAACAAACTTGAAGAGGAGACAAGACTGAGGAATCAAGAGTTCTGTACAGTTAGGTATGAGTTAAGTTTGCCCGTTAGGTATCCAAGTGAAGATGTTCAATAGGCAGTTGGATATCAAAGTCTGGTATTTTGAGGAAAGGCTGAAGCTAGAGAAAAAGTCAGGGCATCACTAGTGCATAGATCATACTTAAAGCCACCAGCTTAGATGGCTTCCTGAGATTGAGTGTAGAAGGAAGACAGAAGAGGCTCTAGGACTGAGTCCTCTGGGTCACTGACATTCGGATGTAGAGAGATCAGGGGGTGTAGCGAGGACACGGGTGAATGGTCTGGTGGCTTCTACTTTATCCTGGTTTTAGGTAGTATGTCTATATAATCCAGAGGAAAATAGCTGCAGTTTAATAAGATTAAATTCACTGCAGTGAATTAAAAATCTCAGAAGTCCTTAACAGAAGGCTCTTTTCAATGATATCAATCAAATGATAACTTCATTAAAAAACAAAATATAAATGGCCCACTGACCTGGCATGATATGCCATTCAGTTATCTTAGCAATAGAGTGTGGCAGTAGTCTAAAGAGTTGTGGGATGTCACCAAGATAACGAGCTTGATGATCATTAGAAAATGCTTGGGGCACCTGGGTGGCTCAGTTGGTTAAGTTGGTTAAGTCTTGATTTCAGCTCAGGTCATGATCTCATAGTAATGAGATTGAGCCCGTGCCGGCTTGGGATTCTCTCTCTCTCTGCCCCTCCCCTGCTCACACATTCTCTCTCTCAAAATAAACATGAAAAAATACTATGTATGTGAATATTCCAAGACTACAGTATAAATGCAAGTAATAAGGCTGTGATCAGCTATTTCCCTTATTAGACAGAGGAGTTAAGACCTTGAATTGTGTTTGGTCCCAAGGTTTAGGAGGTTTTTAAATTAAAAAGCACCTTAAAAGAAATCCAGTTTAATAGCAAAAAAGCCAAACAATCCAATTAAAAAATGGGCAGAGGATCTGAGTAGACATTTTCCTAAAGAAGATGCACCGATGGCCAACAGACTCATGAAAAGATGCTCAATATCACTCATCTTTAGGGAAATGCAAACCCAAAACCACAATGAGATATCACTTCATACCTGTGAAATGGCTACTATCAAAAAGACAAGAAATGACAAGTGTTGGCAAGAATGTGGAGAAAAGGGAGCCCTTTTGTACTGTTGGCAGCAATGTGCACTGGTGCAGCCACTATGGAAAACAGTATGGAGGTTCCTCAGAATTAAAAATAGAATTACCCTACAATCCAGCAGTTTTACTTCTGGGTATTTATCTGAAGAAAGTGAAAGCACTAACTTGAAAAGATAGATACATCCCCATTTTCACTGCAGCATCGTTTACAAGGGCCAAGATGTGAAAACGACCTAAGTGTTTGTATATATGGCAAAGTAATCACCACAGTACGTTTGGTTAACATCCTTCTCCATACTAGTTACAGAATTTTTTGGATGAATGGACAAAGAAATGTGCTATGTGTACATAATGAAGTATTATTCTGCCATAAAAAAGAATGAAATGTTGTCATTTGCAACAGCGTGGATGGACCTTGAGGGTCTTATGCTAAGTGAGATATTTGGAGGAAGACAAATACCATGATGCCATATCATCTCATATGTGGACTTTAAGACAAAAACAAAACAAAACAAAACAAAAGCTCGTAGATACAAAGAACAGATTGGTGATTGCCAGAGGCAAGAGGTAGGTGAAATGGGTGAATGGGGTCAAAAGGCACAAACTTCCAGTCTTAATATAGATAAGCCATGGGGCATAATGTACAGCTTGGTGATTGTAGTTAATAATTCTGTACTTCATATCTGAGAGTTGCTAAGAGAGTAGATCTTAAAAGTTCTTATCACAAGAGGAAAAATTCTGCAACCGTGTATGGTGATGGATGTTAACTACATTTATTGTGGTGATCATTTTGCAATACATATGCAAATATTGAATCATGATGTTGTATACCTGAACCTAATATATTGTTATGTGTCAATTATACCTCAATTAAAAAAAAAGCAATCTACTAAAAAAATATATATATTCTTTACCCCAGTGGAAACATGGCAAAGGATTTATACCAGCCGGTCAAAGGGAAGTACATTAGAATATATGCTGACATTTAGTAGCAATCAAGTAAATACCAGTTAAATGAAATATCACTTTTAATATTTTGGAGTGGTAATATTTTAAAAAGATGAGTAAATGTGTACTCACATTCTTTGTGGGAATGTAAATTAGAAGAATTTTTCTAGACTAAAATTTCACAATCTATCAAAATCCTTAAAAAACTCAGATTCTTTCTTCCTTTCTTTCTTTCTTTCTTTCTTTCTTTCTTTCTTTCTTTCTTTCTTCCTCCCTCCCTCCTTCCCTCTCTTTTTCTTTCTTTCTTTCTTTCTTTCTTTCTTTCTTTCTTTCTCTCTTCCTCCCTCCCTCTCTCCCTCTCTCCCTCTCTTTTTCTTTCTTTCTTTCTTTCTTTCTTTCTTTCTTTCTTTCTTTCTTCCTCCCTCCCTCTCTCCCTCTCTCCCTCTTTCTTTCTTTCTTTCTTTCTTCCTCTCTTCCTCCCTCCCTCTCTCCCTCTCTTTCTTTCTCTTTCTTTCTTTCTTTCTTTCTTTCTTTCTTTCTTTCTTTCTCTCTCCCTCTCTCCCTCTTTCTTTCTTTCTTTCTTTCTTTCTTTCTTTCTTTCTTTCTAGGTTTCACACCCAGTGTGGAGCCTAATGTGGGGCCTCAACTCACCACCATGTGATCAAGACCTGAGTTGAGATCAAGAGTCAGACATATTCTTTTTGAGAACGATTCTGCTTCTAGGAATTTATCTTAGGGAAATATTCTGAGTTAGATACTAAAATATTTATTGGAGCAATATTTGTAAAGGTGAGAAATTAGAACTATCTTAAGAATACAGTGGTGGGGACTAGTTAAACACATTATAGTACATTTATATGATGTGATTTCTCTAGATGTGTTTGAAGATTTTCATGACATGGATAGATGTTCATAGGATACCATGGGGAAAAAGCAGATTATTGAATACAGCACACATTGTGATTGTAACTATATATGCATGTGCACGCATATACACACATATGGATATAGAAAAACACCTGAAAAGATTTCTACCAAAACATTTACAAGAATTTTCTCTGGGTAGTAAATTGAGGTGATTATTATTATTATTTTTTTTAAGTTTATTCATTTATTTTGAGAGGAACAGACAAAGCGCAAGTAGGGGAATGGAAGAGAGAGAGGGAGACAGAGTCCCAAGCAGTCTTCTTGCTTCCAGAGCAGAGCCTGATCTGGGGCTTGAAGTCACCAAGTGTGAGTTTATGACCTGAGCCCAAACCAAGAGTCTGATGCTTGACCAAATGAGCCACCCAGGCACCTCCAGGTGATTTTTAAATTCTCCAAATATCAGGGCGCCTGGGTGGTTTAGCATTGGACTCTGGATTTCCGCTTAGGTCGTGATCTCACAGTTTGTGAGTTCAGGCCCTGCTCCTGGTTCTGTGCTGATGGCATGGAGCCTGCTTGGGATTCTCTCTCTCCCTCTCTCTCTGCCCCTCCCTGGCTTATGCTCACTCCCTCTTCCTTTCAAAATAAATAAACAAACTTAATAAATAAATAAATAAATAAATCCTCCAAATATCTTTTACGTTTTCTAAAATTTCTATAACATTCACGTATTAGTTTTGTATTTCGAATTTTAAAAATATGCAGAGATTTAAGAAGGAGATAACATTCTTGGATATTTTCATCTTGTTGATAATACCATACTATTATAAAGTTTGTTTTCCTATTTACTATTATTGGCCATTTGTGGCTTAGAACCAAATAACTGTTATAAGTGAAAGAATTTTGTGACTCATATGCCACGCATTCTCTTTTCTTCTTTCGACGTGAAACTACGACAGTGATCCCATCTGCTGCTTACTGACAGCCGTCATTGTGCTATGTTGTATTGGAGCCACACAATATGCCATAAGAAGCAAGTAAAATATGGAAATAACTGGTAGTTAGCAGGGCTGAATTAGGTAATTCTGAATTCTTGGCATTGTATTAAATGCTAGACAGTAAAAGACTAAATAAAAGACTACATATGTTGAGTTAATTGTTTTCTTTTTGTTATGAAGATTTTAATCTGACCGTGCCTAAAGATCTAATGCCAAAAGATTTTGTAGGCCAGACATTTCAATTCTCTGAACTTTCAACTTTAACCTGGTAGGGAGAGGTGGGAATTTAGATGGAGTGAAGGCTCTTCTCTTTCATTAATTAATAGAAACCATTTGAGGAAGTAATGTGAAAAATCTGTAAAATTCGTTATAGATAATGATGGTGACGATCTATACAGAAAAGCTCAAACTTCTATGACAAATATACATATCTGTGTATGTGTGTTTGCTCAAAGTGTTTAATTGGCTAAAAGTAATTTTCTTAAGTTTATAAATGGCATACATGAGAAAGGACATTAAGTATGCTTTTCAAGACAGGATATTTCTGGCGTCAGGATAATTGTACACTGACTCAGAAGAAAATAATATGCGTAAGTGGTAAAGTAATTGAGGCAGTCCCATATGTAATTCAAGCAAAAGGAAACAACTTTTCTCAAATCACCTCTAACACTTTGGTTTTAACATTCATTTTACTTGAATGACCCAGATAATTGCCATGATACTTCACTTCATGGAGTATCTTCTATGGAGACCTGAGTTTTAGCTTTTGGTTTCTACATAGAACACGAGGAAGAAAAAAAAAGCATAAGCTTCTTCCTTTGTGGAATTTCCCAGTGAAATTGAGATGGGAGTAACCAAAGAGTTGTAGGGTAAACCAAAGACCTAAGTTCTGTCGGAAGTCCTCTGGAAGAGAATTTAAATACACTGAAGACAGGAAAGCTGTTTCCATCAGTTTTGACAAAAGTAATCGTATGAAAGCATTATTTCTATGTAGACGAAAAGCAAAATGTCTTTACAAGATTATAAGTTAGCTTTAACACTCATTTATTTTTAGAAATTGCATTGCCAGGTTACCTTGATATTTTAGAATTTCCTTCTCAAATGTAAAAACAGAATGTGAACCGCACCAATGGTATGATTTCAGTATGTTTTAATGACTGAGGCTAAGAGAGACTTACAGACTCTTTAAGCAGAGCGCACACATTGATCGCCTAAGTCCTTTGAGATGGGCTTGGTGGTGTGCACCTAATAAGGCTTATTAAGGGTGTTGAGTCTTTTGGGAGACACATGAGGGTTTTTTGGCTGTTGTGAGAGGGAAACACTTAAATTACCCCTCTCTACTCTCTGATTGTTTACAGTCTCCCCTGGAGATATCAGTGTGCTTGAAACACATAAATCTCCTTTCAAAGGTAGCTTGAGAGCCTGAAATGCAGCCAGGGAATTTTAAATGGAAAGGATAGACCAGGTCTACTGGGTCCTCTCAAATGCAGATATTTTAGTTTAAGTTATAGCACAATCTAGACCAAAGAGTAAAATCTCTATGAGAACTTAGCTAAAGGAAAACATACAGCTGCTGTTGAAAATGAAACATTTGCAATCTCCAAAGACTCTTGTTTATCTGAGGCTACTTTGGGGGGCAGTGATTTGCAATTCCACCACAGCCCCCAGGAACAAATGAGCAAACCAACCAGATCACAGATAGATACCTTAGTTGTTGATTCACACTGGCTAACTGGAATTTCTTAAAGCTCCAGCTTGGGGAAAAGTAAAGTTCGTGAGGTTAATGAGGGACTACCTGCCTTGATTCATCCTTCAAATTCTTGAATTTGTCAACTATTTTCAAGTGTTCGTTCATGTCCCCCTTATTTCCCTGATGTATCATTTAATTCACAAAACTGCACATCTGGCATTTCTTTAAATCACAAATTATAATTCTGCGCTAAATCCTGCAACATGTCAGACTGAGTTGAGTCCCATATATCTTTTGTTTGGCAGGAACTATTCTAGTGCTTAATGAAGGCTGCGTTGGCTGATCCCTCTGTGCCTTAATTTGTCTGGCCACAGTAGTAGGTTTTTGTCTTCTCCAGAAAATGACTCTGTAGCCAGTGTTTTTCATTTATATTGCTTCATAGCCATTGCATGCTTCATTTTACTTGGAAGCCTACTTTCTTTGGGCTTTCCTTGCCAACAGATCACTCCCCACTTTCTGACTTTATCATCTTTATTACAACAATCTGGGGGGGGGGGAGCAGTACATAGCTGCACGCCATGATCAAAACACTTCTTTTGACATTTGGGTTAATGCCACGACTTTGATATCTGAAAATGAAGCTAATACTGGAAAGAGCCTTTCACACAGTTGGTACAAATGTTATCTTTCCCACCAGTGTTTTACTGGATGATACAGTTTAATTAACATTTGCACATTCATGTCAAAAGCTCTGTCATTCCTTGCTGTCTAAACCTTTCATTAGTTGTTACCTCCTGGGAGTCAGTGGTACCCCAGCACTGAAGGCATAGTTGAAGTAGCAATTAATTCTGGCTTATTTTTAGCTATGATTGGTAGACCTGAGACTGTGTTGATGCTTCTATTTTCAGTTGCTGGCTTATGTATTTGGCTGAAGGTAGTTGCCCTTCAAGAGATAAGGGAGAAGATGTTAACTGGCTGTCGAATTTAAGTGAGGATTGTGATATAAAAACAGAAAATTGGTATAGTGATGATCTTTTTTTCCCTTTTAACTTTAAAAACACCTTATCTGATTTATTTGGAATATAATTGGAGGTCGAAACGCTAGAAGAATTACTAGAGAAATGCATGCTTAGGGAAGGGGAATCTTGAAGAGGGTATGTGTAAGAAGAATGTGTGTGAGAACAGGACAGGATGATTAGACAACATTGGGAAAGGGAATGAAGCACTGATAGGGGATATGTGTTTGCTCACGTTGAAGTTTCTTTCTTGTTGGGGGTACTCTGTTAGCATAACTTTCCTCGCTTCTCTCAGCCCCCTGAATTCACTCTGCCATGAGGGAGTTGGAGTTCCCTCTCGCTGGTGAGGTGGGAAGGAGAAGTTCAGCATTCTCTCCTTTCTCTTGTGAGTGGGCTTCCCATAGAGAACTTTTTCTTTTCATTTCCATGTCGTAAATCTAACAGAGGCACGTCTCCAGGCAGTGCATGTGTCTAGAATGGAGAAATCTTTCTAATTCTGAGGTTCAATATTATGAAGTTCACTTGTCCATTTTCTCTAATTAACACCTTTATAAGGAATAAAGGCAATATTTTGGCAGCTGTAAGACAATAGCACCACGGATGGAGGGGACAAGTAGAATTATATCAGTTAAAGTCACACTATGCTCGAAGTGATAAATATTATTTGAAGATAGACTGTGATTGGTTAAATTGCATGTTGCAAACCCTAGGGTAATCACTGAAAAAAGAGATATGTAAGTTAATAGAGGAGATAAAATGGGACACAAAATATGCTATCAAAATCAAAATAGGGAAAAAATAACAAAGAAAGATAGATGAGAAAAATAGAAAACAAATAGAAGGGGCACCTGGATGACTCAGTCGGTTAAGCATCCAACTTGGGTCATGATCTCACAGTTTGTGAGTCTGAGCCCTGCATCAGGATCTCTGCTGTCAGCACAGTCTGCTTCGGATTCTCTGTCCCCCTCCCCACCCCACCTCTGCCCCTCTCCCCGCTCTCTCAAAAATAAACACTTAAAAACATAAAAGAAAACAAACAGCAAGATAATAGACTCAAACCCAGCCATATCAATAAAAAATTAAACATAAAATGTCTAAACATTTTATTAAAAGGGAGAGGTTGTCAGAATGGATTAAAAAAATCGAGATCCAAATGTATGTTACCTAGAAGAAAAGCACTGTAAGTATAAGGATAGATAAGTTGAGAGTAAAAGATGTACCCTGCAAATACTAATCAAGAGCAAGATAGATTGCCTATTTTAGTATTGTACAAAGTAGCCTATGGGACAAGGGTTACAAGCAGATATAATCATGAAAGAATGAAATCATCTAGAAAGCAAAGCAAACCTAACATGTATGCTCCTAATAACAGAGCTTTAAGATACAGTAAGCGAAAACTGGCAGGACTGAAAACAGAAATAGACAAATTCAGCAATTATATTTGGAGATTTCAACACTTCTTGGTAATTGAAAGGACAAGCAGAGAGGAAATCACTAAGGATGTAGAAGACTTGAACGTTACCATCAACCTACTTGAACCACTTCACATTTATAGAAGACTATACCCAACAATGACAGAATACGTATTCCTTTGGGATGCACATAGAATATTCATGAAGTCAGGCATATATTGTGTCATAAAACAAGTCTCAGTAAACTTTAAAAGACAAATCATACAGAGTGCATGATCATTAACAGAATTAAATTAGAAATCAATTATAGAAAGATATCTGGAAAATCTAAAAATATATGGAAATTAAACACTAATTCTACATAATCCAGGGCAAAGAGGAAATCTCAAAGGAAATCAGGAAATTTTTTGAATTGAATGACAGTGAAAACATTGCATATCAAAATTTGTGGGATGCAGCTAAAACAGTGCATAGAAGGATATTTATGGCGATAAATCCTAGTATTATAAAGAATGAAACCTTTGTCAGTATGTTTCCTCTTAAGGAACTAGACAAAGAAGAGAAAATTAAACCCACAACATTTTGCATACAATTTCAGGTGATCCTAGAGCCTTTTGAAACCCATCATAAATTTAGATTTAGAATCCCTGATCTTCAAAGATTAATCCTAAATTTGTATCTCCATATCAGACCTCTTTCTTGAGCCCCAGAACGTTATATTTAAGTGATTTCAGGGCATCTACAATGAAATATTTCACAGTCACCTAAAACTCAAGACTTATAAGAGGTAGTGCATTAACTTTTCCTTCCTCCCCCTTTCTTTGCTCCCTCACTCTTCTCTCCCCCATTTTTCCTCTTCTTTTCTCCTTTTCTAAACCTAAACCAAAGAACAATGCCACCATTCACTCAGCTGCAAGATCCTGGGCATCTTTCTTCTCCCTCATTCACACATCTAATCAATTACAGAATCCTGATTATCCTACCTCCCAAATCCCTCAAATTCACCCATTTCTCTGCATTCCTTTTGCCACTGTCCTAGAATGGGTCACCAACGTATCCTAAGTAGATTATAGAATAGCTTCCTCACTTACCTTCATTGTCTCCCTCATAGTCTGTCCTCCAACATTTTCACTTTCAATAGGCAGAGTGATATTTCAAAAAGAGTAATGTGATCTTGTCACACCCCTGTTTATAACCTTTCTCTAGCTTTGCTGTGTTCTTGGAGTTAATTCTTGTTCCCTGGCTTATATGACTTTTCATGATGGGGATCCTGCTTATCTCATGGACCTTACTCTCTCCTCATGTAGTGCTATCAACTTTCTCTTTCTTCCAGGTCTTCCAGATGCTATTCATTTCATCTGGAATATTTTTCCTAACCCATTTCCCTTTGCCCTTCTCCCTTATTCCTACTCATCCTTTAGACCTAGCTTAGCTGTCGCTTCTCTGTCAGGACTTCCCACATCTCCTTCTGCTGACTGCTTGTCTTCACCTCCAAAGGATCCAATGTCCCTGCTAAGAATCTCATTGCATTTTATCATTCTGAATTGTAATTTCTGACTTGTGAATCTCCCTTACCAGGCTATACTATAATGTTTATCCTGTGGATAAAATCATGGTGCATTCTTTTTGACAATCTGTGGTAATATAAGAAGCATTCTGCAATTCTTAATCACTTGGGAAAATATATGGCCAAAATAACGTAAGTAGAAAGTAGACATTCAGTAAATATTCATATAATTAATGTACTTTATCTGTGATTTCACATTGTCATATGCCATTATCATAATGAATGCTACTATAGATTTTTTTCTCTATTCCATTGACAAGGAAAATAGAATTGTTTTGTTAATAAGTGTTGGTACTGTGTTGGATAGGTTATGAAGACAAATTAAATGTTACAGTTTTCTCTCAATTTTCTGGGTATCTTATTATATTTTCTCCTCACTGAGGAGAATTCTGAGCACAGAGTTACGGATATTAGGTTGAAAATGTAGGCTCTAAAGACCTCAGCCTCCGAACTAAATGTAAAATTGATGGGCTTTGACTACGCTAAGTCATTTTACTTGGCTTTCATTTATAAGTTCATAATTGTAATTACCCATTCCCTCCTGCTCCTTTGCTATGAACATTCAAGTGGTCAGTACTAAAATTACACTATGCCATCACCAAATATCCAGCACCAAACCCTTATTAGGCTAATACCAGATTCATTAGAGATTAGAAGGGGTCACTATGCCCTTTTGGCTTGTCTTTCATACATTGTACTCTACTTTGGTGGAAAAACAAAATCATTAAAATAAAGTTATGCACGAATAGCCATTAAACCTTGTTATAAACATTTGGCTCATTTAACTGTGTATGGAGTTGGTTATATTTGTTCATCAAGTTATCCTGATAAAAGTGGTAAAGAATTTTGGGATGTTTTAAAAATAACCTACAGTTATGTGCCCATGATTTTAGTTTAATTTATAATACTGTAGGAAGAAAATAAGTAGCAAAGTAAATGTGGCCAGGCTTGGTTGAGTTGTATTTCTTTGTCATCTCTAACCATAAATATAACACATTTAGAAGTATTTTTGCGCTTCTATAACCCTGGAGCTATAAGAAGGAAAAGACTTATCAGTCATACAGTAAATGAATTGGAAACAGACTTTGCAGGTATTTAATTTCCCATAAATATATTATTCTAATAGAAGACTCCTACCAAAAGATTAATGCTGCATTTTAATCTGATGTTGGCCTTTTTGGTTGTTATTTTTTGGTAATTCCAGTCAACGATCAGTTTATTGGTGTTATTTACACATTTGTTCATTCATTCAACAAATTTTTATTTATTTAGTATGTATCAGGGACTGTGTGGTTGGGGTTCCAGAGATGAATAACATAATCTATGATGTCAAGGGGCAGAGCTATGGTACCGGCTCTGGGTGCTCTATGCATCCATGTGTATCTATTGGGCTTCCTTCTCTGTGAGGAACCTTAGGTCATGGTCCCGGGACTCCATTCGAGGAGAACCTTTGCCATGGTGTCTCTCTCTGGAGCCCTGTGGTCCTGGTAGGGGCATGTCCAATGGCTGCTCTGAGTTGGATGTTTTCCGTTTAAAATGTTCAGAGGGCTGACTCTAAGTCTGGCTCCGGGTTATCATTTTTCCTCAAATAAATACTCTAATTACATTTAGGGTTTGATTGATTTTTTACTTAATTTAGAAAGAAGCTTCACTGATGCATTACATTTGTTTCTTTGCAATGTCAAAGAATACTATCGTTATGATTGGTGCCATTTGTGATAAACAAAGAGGAAGAAGCTTGCAACAGGGCTGAAGATTCAAAGCCTCTCTCCCAACTGACATGGGTTTGTGCTGGGACATCACCTCTAGGCTGGTGCAACCCGCATGCCAACACAATAGATACATTTCTCTAGGCTTTTAAATTTTTGTTATGTTTTGTGACTTCAAGGTTTCTTTCTTTTTTCCTCTAGGGAATAGAAATATGTATTTTTTTCCCCATTTTATAGGCAAACCACTTCAATAGAACATGGCTGGCAGCCATATGGTCATATATGAATCCAACAACCAATTTAGCAAAGAAAACTGCTTGTAACAAGTTTTGGATATGCCATCCCAGGTATTACTTTGATGATAAACAAGGAGATGATTGCCAAGAAAATGATAGTAACATATATAAAAAGGTACGTTCCCTTGAGTCATTTAATCATGGTCCAATTATTAGTTACCATCTATTTGAAGTGAAGTCCATGGCCCTTGTAGGAGGTACTTAACACGTTTTATGTATAATTTTATAGCAAAAATATGGTGTTAATTTTCAAGCAGCTTACAATCTAGTAAACTTTTGAATGAGTGCTTGTACTGCCCTTATCTGGAACTTCTAGGTCTAGACTTTTGGCTGGCATGGCTTCCAGAACTGGCTTTATGACTCTATTTCAGAACCAGTGTTTCTAGCCAAAACTAATAAGTGGGGAATGGCTCAAAGATGGAAAAACAAAACAAAGCAAAACTTATGTTAACTAAACACGTTAGAATCTCACAAAGAGTTATTAGGAATTTGGGGGAAATGGCTCATCTCAGTTTTTGTTTTATGTTACAGGCTATCACTTCCCCGGATGGTTCCTTCTGCTCTGACATTTGCAGAATCAAAGCTTTAGCCAGACGGCCATCACTCTTCACATGCAGGCGCACACGTGGTGTGTCGTTAGAATTCTTTTCTTCTACAATCAGGAGTGGATAAAAGGGAAAACAAAAGTATTAGGGTATTTTATGAATTTTGTTTACACTTTACGGAAAGGTGACTGTTGAACCTGTCTGGGGAGATTAAATACTCCATAACCATTCATAGATGTGATAAGTGCACTTCTACAGCCACATGAACACAGTGATGAATATTTCCTCTGAAGAAATCTATAGTAGTTTGTTTTTATCTGATTTTATCAGCTATTTTCAATTATGTTACTATTTCGACATTTATATATTTATTGAATGTACCATAAAAATAAACTTGGATGAATTTCTGAACTGAACTTGTCAGGTGTCAAAAACTATAATACAATTCAAATTAATAGGATATTACAACTATGATGACAGTTGAGGAACTATCCACAAAATACCAACAAGTCTGACTTCTGGAAGGAGATAGAAACATTTCTCTAAAATATTTTACAAGTAGAGATAAAGAGGAATTTCTTCTTTCTCTTTCATTGAATAGCAATGGAATTAACAATTAAGATTTTTAGAAAATCACTAAAATGGGTGCGCCTGGGTGGCTCAGTTGGTTGAGCACCCGACTCTTGATTTCGGCTGAGGGCATGGCTCCAGGGTTGTGGGATAGAGCCTGCTAGAGTCTCTCTCTCTCTCTCTCTCTTTCTCTCTCTCTTTCTCTCTTTCTCTCTCTCCCTCTGACCCTCTCCCCCACTCCTGCTCTCTCTCTACAAAAATTAAAAAAACACTAAAATGTAGGCCATGACATTTTCCATATATGAAGCATGACAACCAGCTGCGACTGGTAAAGTCATACAATCACGAAGTCAGAGAGCAAAGAACCGAAATGTGCTCCAGTGCTGTTTCTTTTTGAGAAGCTTTCACATGTACACCAGTAACATGTAGGGGTGCAAGTGCTGGGAAAGGGTTAAATACTGAGACTACCATTCTTTCAAAGCTGTTTCCCATGAATCTCTTGACTTTCAAACAGTTTAACACAATGTGACCCTTACAATATGTAGAAGTCATGACATGATCCAGGAAGTTTACCAAAGCGTTTGTACTGTTTTATTTAGCCTGGCATCTAGTATTCCAGGGTGTTTACAAAACAATATGGATTCCTTAGAGAATACCCAAAGTGCACTACCTACCTCAAAGAAGAGAAGCTTAGAAAAATTTTAGAAAAGGATTATAATATGTAGTAAATATTAGCTGACTTTCTCTGTAAAAAGTCTGTTTTACACTGGTTACTTCATCTAATTTTGAATTTGAATTCAGACTTAGGGGCAAATGGTCAGATTTTATATTTCAAGGCATAATTACTTTTTCTGGCTACAGGAGAACGAGTGTTGTCATGGGAAGAATTTCTAGTATGTTAGAAAATTGCCCACCATTGTATAGTCTTAGTTGAATTTAAGAGATGCTCAAATTTAGGCTTTGTTCTTGACTTGTATTTGGTTTAAAATCTTAAATTATTTTATGGTTATTTTTCTTCACGCATAAATAGGAAAAAAATAATCACAACCTGCCTTTTGGGGCTCCTATAGAAATTAATAAAATAAAAGAAAAATAGATCTTGGTTAATATTTAAGATGCTGGTGAACAAGGGTCGATAACAACATTGTATCTAATTGCTGTCCAAATTCTTCAGAAGGCAGTAGCTAACTTTCAGTGAGTCTTCTGGACTTGCCACATCTTAGTAAGAATTTATATCGAAATGGGTTGGAAGTCTAAACTTTAAAGGACTGGAGAAATATTATCCTTCACATGCCATTAGAGTGATCTGTCTAAAAAGCAAAATTTATCATTTTCTTTCAGTGTTAAAAGTTCCTCAGTGATAGCTCCATCGTGTTGAAGACACACGTTGTATACGCCATATTGCATGATGCGGTTTTGATTATCTTTTTCATCTTTGGCTGCTGCCATCACCCCCAATTTATACCCTGTACTTCACTTCACATTTCATAGAGCTCCCTGAAGGCACCAAGCTCTCCCAAGCTTTCCTGCCTTCATATATGTCATTCCTTCTGCCTGATGTGTCATATCCTCACCACCTTCCATCACCAACCTAGTGAACTTTTTGTTCAATCTTAGAAATTCAGCTTATATCACCTTCTTCATGTAACTTTTGCTAACCTTCCCATTGCCTGAAAGAATGCTACATTTGTTTTATGACTGACCCCCAAATACACTGTGGGTTCCTGAAGTGTAGGTTCCCTATTCTATATATCTTTGTATCCCCAGAGTCTAGCTCAGTGGAGCTTATTGAACAAGTAAATAAATAGATGAAACTCTGATACAAATTATGCAGTATCTCTCTGGAAGCATCTGGAGTTAGGTACTAAAAATACATTAAAGCACTCCACCTTTCTAAGAATGGGAACTGAGAGATGGGAGTCAAGAATCAGGCACTTGAAGTTTAAAGTGATGACTTTGTTCATGGCAAAGCCTGGGTTGGAGAACATGGCTTAGGTATGTGGCAGTGGTGGGTTTCCTAGTAGAACCCAAGAATTAGACATAATATTTTCCTGAGTCCAGGCAGTTATGGACAACCAGAGGCCTGGACAACCTCCCTATTTAGGTACAGAGTTTTGACCACTAAAGTTATGACATGATCAAGAGTAGACCAGAACACATGCATATGGTCAGATCCCAAAGAGAAAGAGGAAAGAGCCGATCTAGGATTGCCTACTTTTTGTTTCAAATTTATGAGTAAGTTAAGACAACATTTCTCCCTTGGGAAAGAATTAGTGTAGGCACAGAGAGACCAGAGGAGTCATTTGAATGGATATCCTTCTGCATGTGAACATGAAATCAGGGCAAAGGGAGATCCCCTCTTCTCCTTCTTCTGGTACTACTGACAGTTATATATATTTTTTCTGCTAATGACATTACTCTTCTCCCAGTTATCTAAGTGTAATTAGAGAGACATTGCTCTAGTTTATAGCTCATGTCCCACAAAAAGGAATTGGCGCTGATCTTTCAGCCTATGTCTAGTCGCAGCACTAATTGTTGGTATCTGATCTTTTAATTATTTAAATATAAAAGTAATAACTGATTACTTTGAAAATAACAAATGCTTCCAATAAATAAAAACAAGCCTGCCTAGAAGTATCCTAGTCTTCCAGCACTTTTTCCTGTCTGAAGATAACTACTGTTCATGTACATATCTCTAGACTTCCTTCTATGCATTTACACATGTGTAGACATAAAGATTTTTGAAAACTGCAAATACTTAATAATAAGTGGTAGACATATTCCTATTTCCTATCTTATTTGTTTACCTCATTCCTTTTACAATTTCTTTCAGCATTTCCCTATTGCTGGATATTTAGGTTGTTTGTAATTTTTTACTACTACAAAGAGCAAAGTACTTACTAATTTTGTAAGAGAGATTCACAAATAAAACTGTTGAGTCAAGTAATCTGTACATTATAATTTTGGTAAGCATTTTCATATATGCTTTACTACACTATATTTTATCTATATGATTATACACACACTATATATATTGTCTGTACTAATATATCAAGTTCCTATTTCCTGAGACTTACAGACTCTGGAAATTACAAATCTTTCCAGTTTTTACCAATAGGGTGGATAAAACACGTCTTATTGTTTTAATCCCATTTCCTTTATTACTTATGATGTTGAACATGATTTTGCATGGTTATTAGTCCTGTTCATATTTTCTATCCTGCCAGTTCATAATTTTTGCCCATTTTTTAAATAGTTTAACATTTTCATATATTATGGATTTTAATTCCATGTCTGCTAAATATGCTGCAAATATTTCCTTACAGAGTGGCTTTCTTTTCACTTTGTTTAATAGTTAGCTTTTTACTAATAGATTTTAATGCCAACATTTTCATAGACTGAGTTCCCATATAAACATCAATCTCTTTTGGGAATTTCAGTTCTGTTCCATTGATTTGTTTATCTATTCTTCATACAGTGTTAATTCTATAACAACAGAATTTAATAACAATAATCTCTAATATTTATTGAACCTCAAATGTGTCATTCTCTTAATCTTCACAAATACCTTATGTGGTAATTAACATTCTTATCATCATCATTTTACATGTTAGGAAGCGGAGGTTCAAATAGGTTAAGTAACTTTCTCAGAATTACTGAGCTAATAAATCGTTGAGCTGGGATCAACACCAAGATTTTTGATTCAAGGTCACTGTTGGTAAGTCCTATACTATCAGCACTTTCCATAGGTCTGTGGAATGCTTTGACATTTGGGATAGCAAGTTGTCTCTCAATGATGTTCAATTTACAATATTCTTATGCATTTTACTCTTATGAGTAAATTTTATAATCATCTTGTCAGGTTTCATAAAAGTTCTGTTGGCTTTTCAATAATTGTTTTGAAATTTTAGATTATTTCGAGAAAGGAATGTCATTGTTAAGGACTGAGTTCTGTTCCCTAACCCCAAACTCTCATGTTGAAATCCTAACTCCCAGTACTTCAGAATGTGACTATATTTGGAGATAGAGTCATTAAAGAGATAATTAAGTTAAAATGAGATTATTCAGGAGCAAGCAATTCAATGTGCCAGGTGTCATAAGAAGAAAAAAATTGGGATAGACAGATTCAGAGGGAAGACCACGTGAAGAAATAGGGAGAAGATAGTCATTGACAAACCTAGGAGAGAGGCCTCAGAAGAAATTCACTCTACAGACATCCTGCTCTTGGACTTCTAGCCTCCAAAACTGTGAGAAAATAAATTTCTCTTGTTTAAGTTGCTCAGTTTGCACTACTTTGTTATGGTAGTCCTAGTAAACTAATACAGTTATTGTCATAATTTACTGTCTTCTCATTCAGGATAATTCTATGAATTTTAGTTTATTTTATCATTTTTTATGTTCTTCAATTATGTATAAGTGTTTTTTCAAGTATACATTAATATTTCTTGTTAGTCTTGTTCTTATTCATTTTATTGATTTCTGTAACTCTTGTGAATAAGATATTTTGTCTCTTTCCCTCTCTAACTTTTTTTTTTTCCAAACCATAAAAGACTCTTAAAAACTGGGAATAAACTGAGGGTTTATGGGGAGTGGGAGGGTGGAGAGGGTGGGTGATGGGCATTGAGGAGGGCATCTGTTGGAAGGAGTACCGGGTACTGTATGGAAACCAATTTGACAATAAATTTCATATAAAAAAAATAAGGTATTTTGTCCATTATATTTATACATTTCTTATAATTTTTATATCTTTATATTTTATCTGGCTAACTTACTGGACTCTCTTATTAGTTTTAAATTTTTCAGTTGTCTTGGAGTTTTAGGCAGGCAAACATATAATACGCAAATAAGAACAGTTTCCTTACTTCCAATATATACATTTCACTTTTCTTGCCTTATTACATTGGCTGGAATATTTCAAAATAAGCTTGAATAATACTGGTGATAGTACACATCTTTGCCTAATATCTGACTTAATTTGGTCATCCTTAAGTATGATATTTATCATAGGTTTTGACATAAATTTTAATTTATTACAAGTTTTGTAGGAGTCTTTATTCTCTCTCTGTATCAGCAAAAGAAATGATAGGAATTGATTAATTAGAAGTTTTCAAAATAATCTTATAGGTTTTTCTTTTCATGTGTTAATATAGTGAATTGCATGAATAGATGCCTAAATTTAAACCTTTTTTTGATTTTAAGAATAAGCTTGTTTGTTTATTGGGCATTCTTGTTATAATTCACTGCTGGATATGAATTACTACTATTTTATTCATGAATTTTTCAGAAAGATGTGTGTAGTAAATTTTCCAAGTCATTGTATGACTGAAGGTTAATTTTGCCTATAGATATGAATAATAACTTAGTTTGGTATATAATTCTAGGTTTAAATAACTTGATAAACATTGGCCCATTATACTCTGGTATCCAGTATTGTAGATGAAGAATTAGAGGCCAGTCTAATTGTCGTAGGTCAGAAATTTTAAGAATAAACCCATGATTTGATGTGAATCACAGGAAAAATGGATTAAAATGAAAAATTCTAGATTCTGTATGAGCTATTTTGTTATGCCTTAATTTTATGTTTTCATACTCTAGAGTTTTCACTGCAAGGTAGAATGAAGTAAGAAAATTAACACAGGTCATCTTTTCATTCCGTCAGCATAATCTAATGAAAGAGCATTAAACTCAGAAAGAAGTTAAGAATAAGAAATTCTTGCTATTGAAGAAGAAACAAATTAAAGATTATACCGCTTTGTCAATGCAGAAGTGAGAAAGGAATCCAATCTCTTAATTGATTATGAAATGCATGGATTCCCGTTAGGAAACGGTTTGTTGGAGCAAGGAAAAATTGGAACTTTTGTGCAAATGATAAAGGCATTCTGGCAATTGCTAACTCTCTAGGGGCAAAGATAACCTGAAATGCACAGTACTTTGGCATTTTCTTGTTCTGACTATTGCTATGTTGGATTTGGGATTTTCCACTATTACATATATTAACCCCCCCTTTAAACATTATACATATATTAAAATAATATTTGCATATATAAAACTCTGGAACATTTATTAGCTCCTAAGAGTATTTAAAGTGCTGATTTAGAGAAGAAACTCAATTTTTCCACATTAATTTCATCAGTTGGGAGTTGTCTGCTGGATATGAATTTGCTAAATTTGAAATGAGAGAACATCCAAACAAAACTTTTATTTGTGAATTAATCGGCTCCTGGATTTGTCAAATAAATCTGATGGTCATAACACAAGTTGACCTGCAGGGTTTCATGAAAAAGAAATGTGATGATTTTGGGGCACTGGGGGGCTCAGTCGGTTAGGCATCCAGCTTTGGCTCAGGTCATGATCTCACAGTTTGTGGGTTTGAGCCCCGCGTCAGGCCCTGTGCTGACAGCTCAGAGCCTGGAGCCTGCTTCAGATTCTGTGTCTCCCTCTCTCTCTGCCCCTCCCCCGCTCACGCTGTGTGTGTGTCTCTCTCTTTCAAAAATACACAAGCATTAAAAAAAAAGTTTAAAAAAAGAAATGTGATGATTTAAAGAAATAATGTCTGTTCAATCAAATTAGTCATTTCAAAACTGTATACTCATTGGTCATATCAGTTGATATCATTTAAAAAAATCTTGCATGCCCACTTGAGATCCTTGGGCAGCAAAAACAATTCCAATAAAGAATGTTCATTATCGGTTCCTTAAGAATGTTAAACTACTTTCAGGGACAGAAATGCGTAATTATAGAGGAAGTAATCTTACTTTGAAACTTGAGTGTAATTAATAACAGAATGTAGGGCATCAAATAAAAATATTAAAGGCATAAAACTGGCATATAAGTTTTATTACATGTTAAATATACAATTAAATAATCTAGACCTTACTCCAGTTGACACACGCACACTGAATGAGGTGATTTAAGAATAGGGTGAGCTGGGGCTCCTGGGTGCTTCAGTCCTTTAAGCGGCTGACTCTTGGTATCAGCTCAGGTTATGATCTCACGGTGTGGAATCGAGTCCCAAGTCCAGCTCTGTGTTGAGCACGGAGTCTGCTTGGGATTCTCTCTCTCCCTCTCTCTCTACCCCTCTCTTGCTCGTGTGCTCTCTCTCTCTTAAAATAAATAAAAATAAAGTTAAAAAAAAAAAAAGAGTAAGGTGAATTGCCCTGTTTGGTTTTGTTAAATCAGTTTCCATTGGAGGTAGATATTTTTAGAATTCATTGAAGCATATTATAGTTCTGCTCTTACTGGGCCATCAAATGCAATTTGGCACAGCATGCTGTTTCAACAGTTGCTTGAAGTTAACAGTGACTATAGAACCATTTGTGATCCGCTAAGGTTATTTTTAAACCTAATTCGAGATAACTCGGTGAAGTGCTGCTCTGTATTCCACATGGTAATTGCAGCTGATGACATTAGTCATCAAAGATGCTGCGTGCCTTTATGCAAGATCCCTTGTAAACCCCTCTCCACCACGAAGCCACTGAAAACGGCAGAACGTCAACACAAAGACAGAGAGTCACGCTATTTCAATTAGAAAGATCACACCTTATTCATTTAGGAATTCTCTGTTGCTCGGTATAATTTGTTTGCTTACTTGTTTGTGGAAGGAAACATCTTGGCATCCATGAAGCTGTAGTGTAATTAACCACCTCCATCTCGTATGCTGCTGTCTGTCCTCGAAGAAGCCACCCTATGTGTGAGTTTCTGGGACATTCCTGGGAGAACTCTGTGTTCATTTAACTTGATGACAAAACAGCAACATGCTAAATAATGTGATTAAAGTTGTTAAAAGCCAAAATAAACACTTATAATTATCTCAAGAAAAATGGTGTCAGGGAAGTGCGGTCTCTATAAAGTGGGACTCCGCATGCGTCTTGCAGGCCCTGCTGCACAATAGATCATAGTTAAAGGTCTGTTAACAGACCTCTGACGGCTGAGCTGGGTAGCTTGTGGTTTCCTTCGAAACCTATTGGCATAATGTGAATTTATGTGTGAGGTGCAAATTGGAAGTTGCCTGCTATTGGTGCCCTTGGCAGAACAGAAATCATACTGTAGGGCTAGCAGCAGGAAGTACATTGCTTTGAAATTACCCAGCAGGGTTTCTACTTGCTGCTCTTGTTGCTTCTGGGACAGGGGACTGATATTGTCTGGCCATGATTAAAATCAAAGTGTAGCCTTCTTTGCTGGGTGCCAGTAAACTTAGGTGAAAAACAGAAACAATCTGGACTTTTAATTATTTTAAAATGCAATGTAGGCAAGAAACAAAGATGAAAGCATTTTTGACTAATCTATCCCAATTATTTCACATAAACGGGTTTGCTAAAAAAGGAGCCCATAGAGAGAAAGAGAGATTGCCTTTGCAAGCGACTTCATAACGTATCTCACAGCCGTAAACTGTATCTCTGCCATGGAATTCATTTCTCATGAAACTCAGAGAGGAAAAAAAGTGTCCAAACATTATACTTTTGGGTGAGTAGAGAAAACCAGATGTGTCTTTACCTTATTCCAAATACAAGATGCTATGCATATGTGAAATAAACTTTCAAAGCATGGAATAGAATTTATTGGTTAATTACTTACTAACCTAAAATAGTCCATCTGTAAGGGAGTATCCCTGTGCTATAATTAAGACTAGCCTAATGCCATAGTGCGCCGGACAGATAATTCCCATTATGCCTTTAATTCCCAGAGTTGGCAGGCTCTGGATTTCTTCTTTTTAGTTTCTGTTTCCACGAAGAGTATAAAAGCACAAGTCACGGATTCAGAATTTGCTGTCTCTACTAATCCACTGGGAGAAAATCCAACTCAATTTTGAATAAAATACAGAGAATACAAACTTGCTCTCACATTGTACCCGCCGGCTGTCAAACGGGGGCGGAAATCAAGAGTTAATGTGTAGGTTCTTTGGAGAACGTGTCGCCACACCCACACGTAAGTACAGGGAGCTCACGAGTTAAGTTAGCAAACATTTATTGTGCACCTGCTATGTGGGAAGCAGAAGAGGTGAAGTTAGAGAATTAAATGATGGTTTACCTATGTTACTTTGGCAATTGAGTGCCACGCTAAGTTACCACAGTGTGCCAAGGTAGTACGGAGCAGGGACATCTATCCCACAAATGGAACTCTACCAGAAAGAGAGATGCGGGTATCACATTTTCACCATGACCGTGAGGTATTTTCAAATGGTATATATGATGAGGAAAAATATATCACTTTGATCACAAGGTGAGAAAAAGCTTTAGGAAAACTGGATACGCAGGTCCACTCCCTCCCTTTAAAATTTTCCTTCATCCAGGGGCACCTGGGAGGCTCAGTTGGTTAAGTGTCCAACTTCCTCTCAGGTCATGACCTCACAGTTCCTGGTTTCAAGCCCCGCGTTGGGCTCTGGGCTGACGGCTCTGAGCCCGAAGGCTGCCTCGGATTTTGTGTCTCCTTCTCCCCGCCCCCTCCTCTGCTCACGCTCTGTCTCTCTCTCTCAAAAACAAATAAACGTTAAAAAAAATTTCCTTCGTCAAACTCCAGTCTCTCATGATACTTCAAATCACGTAGCCATAGCAAAGAGCAGGTGTGTGGAGCTGCTATAAATCCAGTGGCTCAAATGCCAAAGGACTATATCTTATCTGATGACACTGCTCAAGGTCAAGACTCAAGGTCAAAAACTGCTCAGGCAAGGGAGAAATCCTGACTTTAGTTCTTCTTCCCCTCAAATGTCAGTATATGAAAGGGAGAAATCACAGTAGCATGGATATGTTAAAGAGGATTTCAGGGTCCCTTTTCCACCTACCTAAAATCTGAACCTGGCAGTTATAACTCTGTTTTGTCTGACAGATATAAGCACGGGAGATTCAAGCTGCCGCAGACCCTAAGTTACTAGGGGATTTGGCCATTTTAAATTAAAATCTGCGTATGAAAATTAGATCCCACTGGTGGAAATATCTTTCTTTTCAGTACCAGAAGTTGTTTGAAGCTTTTGTCTCTCTCAGATGCTCATTCTGATCAGTTTAATACCGTTCTCAAACCAACCTTTAATTTAATGTGCATGGTAATTTTGTTTAGGACAAACTTCCGTGACACGGGCTGAATCAAATGTATATATTCAATACCCCATCCCGGCAGCACCTCCTACTGCTGTCTTGTAGCTCTTGAACTAACTTCCCAAGTATCTGATTTGTTGATTTCTTGGGCATCTCTGGGAGGTATCCGAGGTACTACCTATTTTGCAGGTTGGAAGTACTAAGACTGTGGTGACTTTTCTAAAGTCATAGATCTGTTCTGTAAAACGACATGCATTTTTGCAGGACTTCAGACTTTCATGTTAGCTGGTGAAAAGAAACTGAATCGGGAGGTTATAGGCTTATCAAACTACTTATGGATCTAAAGTAATGTTTGGCCCATAGAACCCTACTTGTATCTGTGTCTTTTGAAAGTTACCACTATCATATATTATTTATCAAATATAAGTGGCATTTTCCCCCAGTGGGGCTTAAAAACACATATAAAAGACAGATATTATTACTTGCATTTGCAAGTAGAAGCTGAAGCTCAGGAAGCGTCAAATGGGGGCCACTGCGGCGTTATTTCCAGAAGAGAGACAGGTAAGACTGGAAATTTTACATAGTCTTTATTTGATATTTACATGTACATATATGAATGTGAGTAATAAACTACGGTTCTGTAAGCCATGTGTATTTAAACCATATAAGCCATAAAAAGAATTTTAGGAGGAGAATAATAAGTAACATATGGAATATTTTCATACATATTGTACCATTTAATCTTCCCTACGACTGGCAAAGGTGAGGTAGCTTTGAGTCCTAAACCATTTCTTTTCCCACTACGTATACTCTCTGAGATTTCAACCACACCTATAGGTTTAATTATCATCTAATTATTGTCTCTGCATTGAGAACTTCAAATTTTTTATTTATGTTCCTTACATCCTTCCTAACCTCTAGAAAAAAAAATGTATGTATTAGGAAGTTCCACAAGTATCTAAAACTCAACACAAACTTACCATTTTTCTTGACAAAGCTACTCATCTTCCTGTATTTCTTATCACAACGAATGCCCTGCCATGTATCTGGTTGCCCAAGCCAGAAACCTGGACTTATACTCCTCTGTTTTGTTCAGCCTCTTCACTCAATCAGTCATTGACAATTACATTTCCTCAATATCTCTGAATTCCACTTTGTTTGGTTCAAGCCCTTATCATTTTTCACCTGGCTCATCATAATAATTCTACTGCTTCTAATGTGACTTTCTCTACTAGCAGAGAGATTGTTCTAAAATTCAGGAATCTTAAGGACAAGCTTCAGAAAAGATTTCTCATTGCTTTTAGGATGAAATCCAAATTCTTTACATAAATAATATGATGCCATTTGAAAAATATGAGCCAGTGTGTGATTGGACGTTTCTATCATATGAGATGTTTAGTACTCACAATGGACCAGGTCTAATGGTGGCTCTCTATTTAGAAATCTATTAATAGAACTCATCACATCCTGAGAGCTAAGGCCCAAACTCATATGCTCATCTACATAGGTGGTTAAATGACATTTGAAATCTTGGGAATTAGTGTTGTGCTATAATTTCACTCTTAACTATCACAGGTGCATTTGATAAAACAAAGTCTGTGAAGACCAAGGTATTCACAAGCTAGATTACGGAAAGGTGTTTAGCAATTTTAGAAGCAATCATTTATTATTACTTTTTTTCTAATTAAGCCCGTTTTATTTTAATTTGGAAGTTAGGTGAGTTGCAAGTTATCAAAGGGCACACATTTTTATTAGCTTTTCTATAATAACTCACACAGAGTTTTGTGCATCCTTACAAAAATCTGAATTAAATTTTCTGTAGTGATGTGTCTATATGTTACCTATTGACTACATAAGGGCACTGCATTTACTGGGCTGTATAGTTACATGACTGATTATTTTGATGTGTACCTCTAGTGCAATAATTTTGCATTTATTCATTCATCAAGGATAATAATGACTAATGTAGTTATAGTTTCATTTTAAACTCATTATTCATGGTCATCATTTTAGAGATAAGAATGGAATTATGTTGATAAGTTTATAAACTGATGGCAGAAGGCCAATCAGATTATTTCATGGTCTTAAGTTATTGTATGATGATGTTTCTTATGGTGAACATGTTGATTTGAAGAGAAAGTTTTGGGATTCAAGTCATGATTAAAGAGACGTAAGTCAGTTTTCATTTTAGGTCTTTCGCATAGAAACAGAATAGGTATGTGAAAACTATTTCATGAGTTTATTTAATACCATCATAAATATTACAAATACTTGTATACAGAGGGGAGTAATCTACAATAAGAACATAATTCTGATGTTTTGTGTGAAAAATATAACATAACTGAATGCAGCAAAGAAGTAAGTGATAATTGTAAGCCAGAATATTAGAGAAAGATTTTGGGAAACATTTATTTGTATGGAGAAACAAAAGAAACATTTACTTATTTGAGGAACCAAAATAGTTTTAATTGGCCAGGTGACATACTTCTAGGTTTCCATGAGAAATATAAACTTACCTTGGATAAAAAATTGCAAATTGTGAATAAAGTTGAAAAAGAGAGGTAGTGAAATCACCCAAGGAAAACAAAGGACTTGGGAGAGGAGAATAGTTTCTAATTCCGATGTAACTCATACGCAAAGGAATAGATCACTTTCAATTGAAAAATCAATTGAAAGTTGAAATCATTTTAATTGAAAACTCATCGTGTGTTTTGGTATCCTTGTTTTTCTACCTGTAAAATATCACAATCCACAATTTAAAAATTAATTGAGCACCATAGTAAAGGTGAAGATTAGCAAGATAGGTTGAGAGGAGTTTGTAATCTGGCAATGTGGATAAGAGAAATGCATACTCATTTTGAAACCGAAGCCTGAAGTGTCGAGTGCTGTAAGAACAATACAAGCACAATGTTTTGGAGGATTGATGGAGGGAAAGAGCATATCCGGTTGGAAAGATCAGGAAAAGCTTACTGAAGGAGAAAACGTGTGAGATGGACCATGAAGAATGAAAGGAACTTTCACAGGCCAGATAATAGAGATATAAACAAAACTAACAAGCTATATTTATTCTGTGTTAGGCACTGTTTTAAGCATTTCATAGCTATTATGTCATTGAATCTTCAAAACAGCCACAGAAATGGTACTTTTATTATCATCATGCCACAAATGAGGAGAACAAAGAGCTGAATTTTCCCCAGTCTCATGGTAAGTGGTGGATCCAGACTTCAGACTCCTATCTGTCTAGTTCCAGAACCTAAACCTCAGTCACTACATTATTCTGCCTTGTAAAGAGGAGGTGTTTGTGAAGGTGAATATCAAAAAACCTAGGTCCCCATAACATTTATATTTTAGTAAAATGATGCTTAAAAAGGAAACGCTGGGGGCACCAGGGCGGCTCAGTCATTAACCACCTGACTTCGGCTCAAGTCATGATTTCAAAGTTGATGAGTTTGAGTCCCACATCAAGTGAGCTCGAGTCCTGCTTCTGATAAAAACACGAGCCCTGGGTGAGCTTTTCTCTCCCTCTCTCTCTCTCTCTCTCTTTCCACCCCCTCCCCCCATCTCTACTCCTTGTGGGATTCTCTCTTTCTCTCTCTTTTTCTCTGCCTCTCATTCACTTGTGCCCTCTCTCTCTTTCTCTCTCAAAAAAGGTAACGTTGGTAGGAAAATGATAAAAATGTGTATTATCATATTCAGTTAAAAAAGCAAATACCAAATTGTGCATGTGCTTTGTTTATAATAATGTCAGCATATAGGAGACTTAGTAAATGCTTGTTGAATGAATTAATGAATAATGTAAAAAACATGTATGCATATGAACAGAGATCAGGAGATCAATATGTAAAAATGATTAGTTGTAATAGGATTGTGACCTTTCCTCTTTCAAAGTCATCTTTAATTTATATATTGTCAGATCTTCCAGGTTTGAGTAGAAGCCAGCCGTTTATTTCCTTTTCATTAACAAAAGATAATGACTTCAATCCTAAAGGATAAATGCATCAATCTGTGCTATCAATAATCAATAGAGAATTCTTTTTAGAGAATATTTGTTAACATATGCAATCTTTCTGAAGAGTTTTTTTTTACTTTTTAATTTTTTTTCAGTAATGAGGAATATAAATCCACATAAAATGATACATATATCATAACTTAGGCATGCACGATTGAGACCAGATGAGGCAACAATAGTTTGCATGCTGACTTATTTCTTTAATTTCCCCAAATTGAAGTCTTATTAATCATTTGCTAGTTTCATCCAATGGTACATTCTTCAAACAATGCCTAATGATAGAAACAAGAGAATGATAAATGAAAATGGTCAAAGTACTCAATAATATGTGGCTGATGTAGTAAGACTTTAAAATAGAACTTAGCATATCATGGGATTTTTGCCTTTAACTAGACTAAAAAATATATTTTGTTGACTCAGTTCAAAAGATCTACTTTGAATATTAAATACTATATACAAATTGTTTTATGCTTATTTGATTAGGAAACAGCAGTTATCCACAAACATGTACCCATGCAAATATATTTACCAATGAAGTTGACTAACTCTTATGTCTGAAGCACCATTTTTTTTTCCCACTAAAAAAGGAGGCTTCTGATGGCAACATAAACTACATTTGTATGTGCTGGGTTGAACTATTTACTACGAAGCTATCAGCTGTCAGTGGCCCCAGTGTAGCTGGTCCAAGCTAACGTATAAGACACTCTGCTACTTGGGCTTTATGATTGATCAGACCCAATGACACCCAAAATGTATCAAGAAGAAATGTTTTACGCAACACCTGGCCACCGCCAGTGGAAGATTCCTAGGATTTTGGAGCCAAATCCTTTCCCTCTTTGAGAAACAGCCCCTGGTCCCAACTTACTAGTCTGGTAGACACTGAAAAAAACCTGGCTAAGATGCACCAAGCGAACACTTGACCAGGACTGTCCCTTTCATTCAAAACATGATGAAGTTGCATTTGTTGAGAAGCACTCTATCAAGTGGCAATGGTATATAAGAGACAGAACTCAAGAAATTATTGAAGGTATGCATAATGTCTCCAATTATCTTGGCATCTATCTCTGCTGCTCTAATCTCTTACCCTCAATACACAACCTGTCTCATAGGGGGTTCCGTTTGATCAGTTGGCTGAAAAGGTAAAAATTCAAGTGTGGTTAATAGGTGTTTTTGTACAATATGCTGGCACTAGCTGAATTGGACTATTGCTGCCTTATAGTTCCCCTAAGAGGCAGCCCAGAAGGACTTTGGGGAAAGAAATCCTTCCAGTAGGAAAAATTACAAGCAGTGCATCTGATTCTTTCCTTTGCTTGGAAGAATAAAGGGCCAGAGATCCAAATCTAGAGGGAATTAATAAGTAGTGGCTAGCTACTCAGCCAAAAGTTCAGGAAGAATATCGAAGGACTGATGAAATGTACAGCTGGGAAAGGGTCTGTAGGTAGATTCTTTAGAATAGTCAAGAACGTGAGGATCCCCCAGTACAGAAGATCTCAGTGATCAATGAACAGGATGACTCAGTGTCAATCAGCTTCTCCTCACCAACTCCAGAGTTGGCTCGCTGGGGTCATGAACAAAATGGCAGCAATGAAATTTCCATGATTTTAGTAACATGGGCTTACCTTCACCGAGGGTGATCTGATTAGTGCCAATTTAGGTATTCAAGCTGGTCATCCTATTAAGATCAAATTAAGAATATTCTAAAAGAGAAATAGGTATTGATGGAACTCTGGGGAGACACTACACAGAGGGCCTACACTAAGCCCTCAGGATAGTATCTTTCCCCATAGGGACTAACCAACCTACCATGATGCCTTCCATTGTAGAAGGGGCAGTGATTCATTATTACTAGAATTGGCTCACTCCACATGTGTATTTGCCTTCCTTACTCGCGGTTCCTCTCAAACATTGCCAGCATCATACATAGGCTTTCTATCTTAATCATCATCAGGTATCCTATACAACATTCTTTATTTTTTAAAGTTTATTTACTTATTTTGAGAAAAAGACAGAGGTAGAGACAGGGAGAGAGAGAATCCCAAGCAAACTCCGTGCTGTCCACATGGAGCCTGGCATGGGGCTCGTGAGCTGAAATCAAGAGTCAGAGGCTTAACTGACTGAGCCACTCAGGTGCCCCTATGTAACTTTCTTTATGATGGAGAATCTTTTGGCAAATGAAGTGTAGCAATGGGCTTGTGCCTTTACTTATTCCTTGGTTTTACCCTGAATTCCCTCATCCTTGGCCTATTGAATGCTCCCCACTAAAAGTGAAGTAGAGGTTTCTAGTGTTCTTATGCTCTTAGACTTACAGCTTTCTTATCCAAAGAGGTAATTACGTAGGCACAAAATTATTAATTTGATCTTTATTATTTAGATATGACTGGTTAGTATGTAGTTATTTCCATTTCCATTTGCCTTATTATTTTTCTCTTACAGTTATGCTCTACAAG
This sequence comes from Panthera uncia, assembly GCF_023721935.1. Lineage (NCBI taxonomy): Eukaryota > Metazoa > Chordata > Mammalia > Carnivora > Felidae > Panthera > Panthera uncia. The sequence continues at coordinate 147,270,123 of NC_064811.1, forward strand.
TGAGATGTAAAAATCCAGCATTAACTTAGTGTTTATTCTTATTTTAAAGATTGTTTTAATGTGGTGTTTAACATGAGAATGTTATATAAACTAGCATCAAGTGATTTTCACTGACATTTATGCATGAGGTTAGTACTTTAATCAAATAAGGATATTAAGAGTTGGACTTAATATCCCATTTAGATTCTGATTTTGTTTAGTATAACTTTTCAGGCCAAGTAACTTCATGTATTTTTAAGAATTCTAAACCAAAAACCAGATATTAAAGTCAGAAGCTGCTTCAAATGCCTTGTCAAAAATCCTTAAGATTACTTATGGAAATATGTAGTGATGTAATTTTAGGACCTTGGTAAATTTTATATTGATTTGATTACATGTTAAAAAAGACTTTGTGCCAAAAAATAACCAAAAATGTAAGTCATTGTATACTTTAAGAGAGGTACCTTATATTACAAAAACGGAAATATATTTTTATGAGATGTCTTCTGTAAAAAACGCACAGATCACTTGAGGAAAATGTTAGCAAGATAAAGGCATACTGTTAATATTAACAGTTAAGTGTTCTGATCTAAATGTGGTACACTCAGGATAAAATTAGAACCAAAAGTTAAACAAAATATAGCAAGTAACTTAAAAAATATGTAACCTCGAGGTTAACATAAGCTGTTCTGAAATGAGCATATGAAATGTACAGAATTCTCAGAGCTAAAGGTGAGTGTTACAGGCATTTAAAAAATTTACTTTGCTTCTCTCGAAGGAAAAAAAAATGTAGTTCGGTATAATCTTGTCCATAATAGGAAAAAAAGCTTTAAGGGCTAAAATGTAGTGGTTCTGATGCAGAAAACTTAACACCTGTATCTTTTCAGCATCTGAGTTACCAATATATAGCCCGGCAAAAAAGCAGCTTGAGCTTTGTCGTTGACCAAATCAGGACAGTTGTCCTGACATGAAAAGCATGATAATGGATGCTGACTGGAACTGGGAGCCAGGAGAATTTGATCCAAGCCTCCATTCTGCCAGGAATAATGTGACTCTGAGTGAAGAGTTCAACCTTCCTGGGCCTTCGTTCGTCTGTGTGTGAAGTACGCCTTGTCGGACCCGTTGAGCTATGAGAATCAGTTGAAAAATCTGGCATACATTTGGGAAACGAATAAATGAATGAAGATAGATAAAGGCATTTTGTACATTTTAAAGCTCTCACTGCAATTCGATTGTTAATCTATCCCAAGCTCACAATCTGATCTGAGAAACGTTGCTTTTTTTTTTTTTTAATTTTAAGAATAATGCTTGCTTAAAATATTTTGCTGCGTTTGGATGATGTCACTTGTTTTATCTACAAATGAATGCAATGAGAATGAGTCAGTCTGGTTGTCCCCTACCGGATACCGTTTGATGCGTGTGCTACATACAGTTTCTCTTTCCAAAAAAAAGTACCGTCTCATGACTGAAGCTTCAAGACCGGGGAGGCATTGCCGTAGGTTGAAAAGTATTTTAAATGGCACTTAAAAGCAAACAAACAAACAGACATGTCTAGCTCTTTGAGTCACAAAAGAAATGCTTCAGTTGCAGAGATTGTCAGGATCGTATTAAAAGCTGGACATCCATTAGGACACGGGAGAGGAGTGTGGAAATCTACACCAGAGTCCTGGAAGCGACCTGCTGTGCCCGGCAGTTACTCCTTAATTGGCAATTATGGGGAGATTTTGGAGGGTCCTGAGTGGGAGGTAGAGCAGCCAGAATGGCATTCAGAAGGCTCGGGATATTCGGCGGTTACCTTTAACAACCACTTTTAGCATATTGGCGTTTACTGGCTACAGATCAGCCATGGAGGTAGCGACTCAAAAGCAGATGGGGGTTAAGACCTCAGGCACCTGAGAAGTAAATGAATTTCGTGGTCAACTGGAGATATTGGCCGTATGGAGAGATAGCCGCTCACCTTCTCCAGCCAAATGTCAGGAGGAAATGCAAGCTTATATATATCAAGAGATGTTACTATGAAATCTCCTGAATTTGAAATGCTGGCAATTTCTTGTAACAGCTCCTGTATGGGTCAAACAAAACATGAGTGTGGGCCGAATTTAACCAAAAGAAGCAAATGCTTCCTCAAAAGGGAGGAAAAGGAGAGGTGGGGGCTCAGAGACAAAATTTCCTAATTTATAATTTTGCCTCAGTCTGATCCTTGTACTATCAGAGCAAAAGGAGAAAAATACGTGTTCCATAGATCAGGAAAGCGACTTGGAATGATTGCTTTCACCTCCATCAGCAGAGAGGGGTTTAGAGATATCCGGGTGGAGGCAGGACCTGGAGAGAGCAGGTGTTCAGTAATGTCAAGAGCAGTGTTCCCTGTATTGTAGTGATTCTTATCAAGTAATTAATCGCTACAGTTATGTCTTGCAAGGAAAAAGGCTTCTCTACAAATTCTTTTCACAAACACATAGAAATATTCTTTCGCAAATCAATCTTTTGCCATCTGTGGTAAATATTTTCAAATAGTAGGTCAGAAAATCATTAGAAAATTCCCAAAGGGGAGAAAATTTATTAAATCTTAAAAAAAAAACATAAAATGTTTTGATATCCCTTCAGATTTAAGAACTTGCCTTTGACTCTTTGGGAGGAAATTGCTTTATACCACGATATGACGAGATACTCTTTAGAATTTGCATTTCTAATGGAATTAAAATGAACTGTTATAGAATAGAAATCAGATCCGACCGAGATCTGACTTAAAATACATGCTCAGCTCTGGACTAGTTTGCTAACCCAAGTTGAAGTGAGGAACAAATGTCATTCTTCAATGTAGGGAGAGAAGCATTTCCGGAGTTCAGTCAAATTAGATGAAGGTAGGAAAGAGTTGAGGAGGACCCACGCTCTTTTCTGGGCCCTGGCTCTGAGAGAATAATCTCACAGTCCTGCCATTTCAGTTGAAGAATAAATGGGCCCTACCGTGAGAGAAATTCCCTCAATTCAGGGGAGGGGGAAGGGAGGCAAAATTCCCCTTTATGGGTTACCCATTAGGACAGGACTGGAGGATGGGGGAGAGGGAGGAATTTCATAAGATTTTCGATTACATACTACAAGTGGGAGGGTTTGGTAGTCTATATCAGAAATGGTTCTAATTGTTCAAGGGTGGGTATGTGTATCTAGGCTTCCCCTTTTAAAACTGAAAGGGAAGGGGATTTAACCTATCAAGCCGTATTCCTGTCAGCCAGGAAGCAAACACTCAGAGGCTAGGATGAAAATAAAACAATCCTTTGGGTTCTAGCTGGACCTTCCAATCAACACAGATCCAAAGGGTCATGGGATTTGGGCTTCATTGCTTTTTTTTTATTGGATTCCAGCTTCTCAAGACACTTGGGCTTCTCAAGATGTGCTCTATAGGGAAACCTATTCACTTTGGACCCTCCCTCCCCATTCTTTTCTCTTTTTAATTAAAAATATTTTTTTTTAATTTCTTTTTTTATGTTTTATTTATTTTTGAAAGACAGAGAGAGACAGAACAGGGTAGGGGCAGAGAGAGAGGGAGACACAGAATCCCAAGCAGGCTCCAGGCTCTGAGCTGTCAGCACAGAACCTGACACGGGGCTCGAACCCACAGACCCGTGAGATCGTGACCTGAGCCAAAGTCGGTGCTTAACAGACTAAGCCACCCAGGCGCCCCCCCCCCCCCCATTCTTCTCTTTATTAGAGAGGTTTAATAAATCTTTAAATCTTTTTGTTTCTTTAAATCTTTTTTGTTTCCCCGCTTCTTGGATCCTATGGCTTTGCTCAGCTGGCTTTAGGTATTGGTTTTTGCCAGTGGAGTCCATTTGGTTCTTTAAATCTTTTTGTTTCCCTGCTTCCTGGATCCTATGGCTTTGCTCAGCTGGCTTCAGGTATTTCAGGTATTTGGTTTTAGCCAGTAGACTCCATTTGGTATCACTACCAGAGGGATGGGGTGAGGTAGATAAACAACCATCCTGGTTTTCCCAGCATCGAGGAGCTTCTGGGTTGTGAGTGTTTCAGTTTTAAAACCAAGAAAGTCCCAGGCAAACCAGGACGAGCTGGTCATACCTAGGAGGGGAGAAAGAGGAAATGCTGTGTTCCAAACTCAGCATGGAATATTTATACAAAAACCAACCCTTTTACACTGAAGAGATTAACCTTCTCTTAGCATATTTCCTATGACCTTAAAAGAAACTCTGTCTCTTTGTTTGTCTTGAGAAATGTGTGTCTTAAAATCTCATAATAAATCCCCTTCAGCTTCAACCAGCTAGTGCAGATTTTATTCTCTGCAATTGCACCCTACCTGACTCAGTGCCACACGTTATATTTACACTGAAGAGATTACACTGACAAAGCTAAAACCTATTTTTAGAAAACTTGTGTCTGGGAGTTTTGTGGATTTTTTTTTTCTGGCCAGCAATTTCTTCCTCTTCCTTAGGTAGCAATATCTTGATTTTCCTTTAGAGAATCACCCCTTCCCCATTCTTAGTCTGGGTAGGGCTGACGCTACACCCAGGTCTGGAGACAAAGAATTTTCCTTTTCCAGTGATGGTTCAGGCATTGGAGCATGACCCAACTGTGCTAATGAGCATTATCTTTTGGGAGTTTTGCCTGAGCCAAGGGGTTTGTTTGTGTTAGGTATCTGACTGTGGGGCAAATTAAATGTAAGACCCGCCCGTGGACACAAATCTTGCATCGGAATGAAACTACCAAGGAGGAAAAGTTGCAAGGGAGAGAAAGGGGCTGGAGGCTTATCATCTTGTTGGAAGATGTGGATCTGGTCCTGCCTCAAGTGGTTTTGCAGTTACGGGCATCAATTAATGCTCTCTATTTTGTTTAAGCACGTTGGAGTCGTGCTTCTGTCATTAGATACCTAACGCAGACAACTGCACATGTTACAATGACATTTGAACGTATAAACAGATAAGTTGGAGTATGATTGCCCCAAATGATTCATTTGATTAAATAGCTAATTGTACTAAATTTATTGTACAGTTCAATTTTAAATATCTGGTTGATGTATATACTTTCGGGAATACACATAATGCTTCAAGGGAAGGAAATTTGGTAGAGCTCTTTCTCTTGGCTTGACTCTATTACTTACTAGCATGGTGCTTTGGAAAAGTTATTTAACCTCTCTGTGAATTATTTGCCTCATCTGATGAATCTAGCTAATAATAGTAACTACCTCATAGAGTTATTGGGTATAGAGGGTGAAGCCGCTAGAACAGACGTCTGCTTCTTGAATGCATCTCAGCTCTTATGGATAACAAGTGAGTTGTTGTTCATTCATTATTTTTTCTATCATATCTAAAATTAATTGAATGCAATAGTTTGTAAGCAGTTTAAGAATGTGTAACATCACAAATATGTAAGCGAGCATGTAAAACACTGAAGTATAAAAAAGTTAGAAACAGTTATGCAAATAATAAGTGGACATAGGAGAGAGGCTGAAGAATTACAATATGCAAAAGGTAAAATGTTATTTTTACACGCTCAGCTTAAGGTTAATTTTTGCTCTTTTAAAAATATTATTTATTATACTAATTTTCCGTAAAACAGAAGTATGTTTCAGAGGGTCAATTGTTAAAATCTTTGTTAGAGTAAATATTACTGCATGAAAATAATAAGCAATCTCATAATAAAGTCTTACAAACAGCATAATACTTCTCCGCCTTTGCTTTTTTAAAAAAAGAAACAAAAGGCTAGAATTGGGTCATATATCCAATGTGAAATATAGGGTATTTCAATTAAGATTCAAGTTGACTTTTTAAAGTGTTGTTCAAGTCAAATGCTACCCTATGTCAATTGCTTCCAGCTGCTGAATGAGTTTGTAAAGTTATAGGGCATTACAACAGCGTTGTCTGCAACACTTCTTAATTTCACTCTCAGAACATAGAAGATAAATCATACAGTGCATAAAGTATATCAAAATAGTACTAAGGGTAAATAAATAATGAATAACAATGATACATAATATGTAGGCAGTCCCTCTTCTCTTGGAGGAATATGTGTGGAACAAAGGCTAAAATGTGTGCGTAAACTTTTAAAGGCGAATTATCAATTACTTCCAATGTTACTCTTATCTTACACCTTTCCATTTTTTTTTAGTGGACAATTTTGCAAATATTTAGTACAAGTGTTGATTGCTTTTTTTTTTTTTAAACCACAGCTCATTTTCTTGGAAAGAGAATAGTGACATCATTGTATTTCAAAACCAAAGAATGTTGTGACCATTTAATTCACACTATTGCCATTTTAGTGGAATCTCACTGAATCTCATGTATGTAAACGAGAAAAAAATAGAAACTTTCAGTGGTCAAACATTTACCCACACTGCCTCCCTCTGTAAATTCTTCAGGTCAGAATGAAAGCTAATGGTATTTTGAAACAAGTGCCCACATCTGAAAGTATCTTCCAGAATCCAGTGGTCTCAGATTGAAGTGGAAAGAATAAAGTTTCCTTGCTTGCCAGGGGCTTATTCCCCATTTTTCATTTCTGTTTGTAATTCCTGTCATCTTTGTTTCTTATGCTTTGGCTAAAAAGGGCGAGTCATATTTATTGGAACTGGGTTTCAATAAACATTATGCATTATGGTGAACCATAGAGTGATTTATTGATAATTTGTCACTTATATTTATGAAAATGTAGACCCCAGAGCTCCAGGGCTGGTAAATCATATTCTACAGCTTGAACGTGTTGGTTCCCCTCCCACCCCCATTTACTCGCCAAAAGCACCCCATACAAGCTGACTGCCCTTTACAACTCCGGTCCCGGTCATCATGAACTTGCTAATACAAAACAAGAAAAAAGAACAACTGTTAGAGATTTATTTTCTGCTTCAATATGTTTTCAATTTAATCCTCAAGTTGCAGAAATAATAAATTGATAAAATGTAATTAGATGTGAGATTACAATTTAATGAGGCCAGAGAAGGGGCAAGAATGTAAATGGAACAGTAGACTCTGTGGCTTTTTTTTTTTTTTTTTTTTTTAGTTTGTTTATTATGTTACAGCTGTAAAGAACTTTCACACAGATTCCAGATGCAGGCAGCTGTTAGTCCTCCACTATCAAGGAAACAAGGGTTCAGAGTTCATTTTGATCCACTTGTTCTAGACTAGTGATGTTCAAGATGACACTTTGCTAAGTTGCTGCCTTCGGTCATACACAAGGTTGTCAAGACGGGTGTCATGTATTCACTTGTCCTTGTTCACTTATCTCATCTGGCAACTTCTCTAACGACAGGCTGCCCCAGTCTCCATAATATGTTTATCTTCCATGGTGATGTCAGCAGAACTCAGCAAATCTAATATTCATGCTCAAACAGATTTGCTCGTTCTTTTTCTTTATAAGAATAGGCCCTGTATCACTCTTGCAACAGCTTCCTCTTGATATGCGGACAGGCCTTTGTGTTTCATGTTCCCTTCAGACAGGGCTTGGGCCATGAACAAAGCACCTACCTATCTGACTGCAACCTATTTTTCTGGGTTTTTTTTTGTTGTTTGTTTTTTATTCACACACACAAAAAAATCTAATTCCAGTGTTTTATTTTCCATGGATGTGACTATACCCATGTTTCTTTTTTTTCTTTTCCATTTGGTTAAATCTTTTGGACGTAAGACACAGCCGCAAACCACTGCCTATTTTTAGCTTTTCAGAGGAACAATTGAGAGAAAGAAATAGGATTTTAAAACACAATTGAGGCAGGAAAATAATTTTTGAATGTAATGCTCTAGGTCTAAGGAATTAAACTCATGAAAATGTATATATGTTCCACAGAGAAGTCTATAAAAATCATGTTATATGTACTATTCTACAATATCTCTAGTTTCAAAATTAATAATCACTGTTTCTCAAGTGTATTTTTTAATTATTTTAATGTTTATTTATTTTGAAAGACAGAGCAAGCACAAGCAGGGAAAGGACAGAGAGAGAGAGAGAGAGAGAGAGAGAGAGAGAGAGAGAATCCCAAGAGGCTCTGCACTGTCAGCACAGAGCCCGACATGGGGCCCAACTTACTAACTGTGAGATGATGACCTGGGCTGAAATCAAGAGTCAGATGCTTAACTGACTAAGCCACCCTGGTACCCCCTAGTGCTCAAGTTTAAAGTGACTTTTATCATCTGGTGGAAATTATATTATGAAAATATGGAGAAACAAACATAATTAGCTGTTGCAGTTTTCTTTTACCCTGTTTCTAGTGCAAATCTTTATTTTTAATGTAGAAATATTGAGTTTAAAATCTGTAACTACTCGGGGCTAGATAATTGGGAGCTTACTGAGTGAAAGATGTGAAACATTTTTCATCATGAACTTAAGGCAATTTATTCCCAGGCTTGCTCATTTCTATTTGAGCACAGACAGGTGAAATTGTTTCTCAGTTATGTTTATTTTTAAACAAGATAGTACTGTAGCAACTTTAGGGGCTATGTTTGATGCATAACTAATTTTTATTTTTTTATAGTTAATTTTATATAACCAAGTTATATATAATTTTATATGACTTTCTAATTTTAAACAGTGAAAGACCATATATTTGTATTATATTACAGGATTGCTTTTTTTTTATCTTTTAGGAGGCATAATACTAAATATTGATATATAATGATGAAAGTGATAATTTTGCACCCCAGCCACTCTATCTTTTTCTTTCTTTCTTTCTTTTTTTTTTTTTTTTAATTTTTTTAATGTTTATTTACTTTTGAGACAGAGACAGAGCATGAGCAGGGAAGGGGCAGAGAGAGAGGAGACACAGAATGTGAAGAAGGCTCCAGGCTCCGAGCTGTCAGCACAGAGCCGGATGCGGGGCTCGAACTCACGAACCGTGAGATCATGACCTGAGCCGAAGTGGGACGCTTAACCGATTGAGCCACCCTGGCGCCCCAACTCTATCTTTTTCAAGGTCATTGTCAACTATGCTTCTTTTGCTAGATTTGAGGTCAAAGCATGGTCTCAAATTGTCCTGTTGCTTTTAAGGCGCCTGGGTGGCTCAGTTGGGTAAATGTCTGACTTTGGCTCAGGTCATGGTCTCGTGATTTGTGAGTTCAAGCCCAGCATTGGGCTCTGTGAGAGCCACCTTCAGATCTTCTCTCCCCATCTCTGCCCCTCCCCTGATGCTTCTCTCTCTCTTTAAAAAAAAAAAAAAAAAAAAAAAGACAAGGCCCTTAAAGTTTGTATTAAGAACTGTTTTAAAATAGAGTGTAAATATTGCAAGCATTTGTTTTGTAGTAATTTGATTAAGAGCTTAATTGTATATTGGTTTTACATGTAAAAATCCCAAAGCATAAATTCTCCTATACTTCACATTGGTCCTATAAAATTCTTAGTGTCCTCATTTTATACATTCATAAATTGATACTTGGAGACTTAATATTAACTGACACAGGTCACATTGCAGCCACAGATGCCAATAGTTTTATATCAATTATTTTTTGATCCAAATTTCTGTGACATAAATAAAAAAGTGACAATTTAAGACTACCCACTTAAAAACTTCCACACTTTCGGTAATAATAAATGAACGTACATTTAAAAATCATCTGATTTTATGTTCTATGTTATTAGAATTGACAAAAGTATTAGTTAAAAAATGTAGCCTCAACTGCCTACCTTTGGCTGCTTCTGATTCTGTACTTTATTAGCTCTCTTTTCAAATATGTTAATTGTCAAAATCTGTTAATACAACTTGAGGTGGTAACTCCTTTCACTTGAAGAAGAATTCTCTGTTCCATTATCTGCAGATTGTTCAAGTGGTTGAACAATATAAGCATGAATACAAGCATGAAATGCATTATTTTTGTTTTTATTATTACTTTTGCAGTTACTATTTTCAGTTTTCTGAGTTCATGTATTTTGAAGAGATCTTATTTAAAATTTTTTTTTTAACCTTTTCATTTTTTTATTTTTGAGAGAGAGAGAGAGAGACAGAACACAAGCAGGGGAGGGGCAGAGAGACAGGAAAACACAGAATGTGAAGCAGGCTCCAGGCTCTGAGCTGTCAGCACAGAGCCCGATGCGGGGCTCAAACCCTTGAACTGTGAGATGGTGACCTGGGCCAAAGTTAGATGCTTAATTGACTGAGCCACCCAGGCACCCCTTAAGAGATCTTATTTTTTAAAAAAATATTGTGCCCGCCGGTTTTCGTACCCTTCTATGGTAAAATAGATACCCTTTAATTGCTGAAGGCCAATCAAATGAATTCTATTAATAGCAGGACTAGATTATAGAAATCTGAAGATACAGATTGTATATATATATGTATATATATATATACATGTATATATATGTATGTATACATATATATGATACATAATATCATATACATATATGTACATGTGTATATATATATATATATATATATATATATGTAAACCTGAAACCTCCTAAACCTGAAATTAAATATGGGTGTGTATTCACATGCATACATCCTGTATTTGTACTTTTTCTGAGGGCATGTAAGAGAGTTGCGTTCATAACCATATTCTCTGATCAATTGTCTCAGAGGGGTACTGGATACCCTTGGACAATATAATTCATTCTCTGAAACAATCTTTCTTCATTGTACTTGGGTCCAAACTGACATCTAGGGCAAATGTCTATCTAGGTATGTGTTTTATATTTTCAGTATACCCTGAAAACCATTTACTTCTTGTATTATGTTTCATCAAAGTTGCAGGGCAGTCTTGGAGAATCTCTTGAGAAAAAGGAGCTCACAGAAAATATCCCCAGTGTTTATAAAGTTTAGAGAATCATGGTCAGAGTAGCCCCTCGGGAAGGAGTCTCCAAAGCTCTACTTCACGTGGAAAGTGGTGTAGGATTAGGTTTAGATCCCGCGTCCTAGCTGCTAAAAACCCTTGAACTTATAGGGTGGTCAGATGAGAGCATCAGACTTGCTACTCCCTAAAAAGTCATGAAAACACCTGATTTGTTTTCACTCAGTCCATGTTCTCATTCCAGGGACCCTGTAGTTGTGGACCATTAGTATTTGTACTCTTAAAATAAAGCATGTTTTTTTCAGGTCCAGTTAATTTCTACAATAAAACAAAAATAGTAATAACAGCAAACACTTATTGTACTTATTTTATCCAAAGGTACTGAACTGGGCAATAGATATTTAGTATTTCTAGTAATCTTCTGTCTGGGGGTTATTATCGCATTCTATAGATGGGAAAACAAGGAGAGAGAGTTTAAAAATCTCGTCCAAATTCACACAGTTTTGTGATCAGTAAATTCTAAGATGGCACCTCAGATTTCCTCTTCCTGATGTACGCACCCTGAGTAATGCCCTTCCTTTCAGTGTGAGCAGGTCTCGTGACTGTGATGGGCTATCATTTCCACAACGATGTTAAAGTAGATTGCAGAAGAGATTTTACACATATATTAGGGTCCCTAATCAGCTGACTTCAAGTTAATCAGAAGGGGGGGTATCTTGCGTGGGGCTGACTTAGTCAGATGAGCCCTTTTAGAAGGGGCTGGGCCCTTTGAGGAGGAAGGGGAAAAAGGAGGCCCATGGAGGAGGCCATAGAAAAAGACTTGATGCTACTGAAGCATTCCCAGTCAATAGCTAACAAGAAAATGAGGATTTCAGTCGAATGTGCCACAAGGGACATAACACTACCAACAATTGGATGAGCCTGGAAGAAGACCCTGGATCCAGCACCAGCTGATACCTAGACTTCAGCTTTGTGAGATCCTGAGAAGACGACCCTGCCATGCCATGCCCAGACTTCCGACCCACAGAACTGTGAGATAATAAGTTGCTATTTCAGGCTGCTGAGTTTGTGTATTTTTTTATGCAGTGATAGAAAACTAATGTAGCTATTCAAAGCAAAGCCAAGATTCTCGTCTGGGTCTGTTCAACACTAGATGCTTTGCTCTTTTTCACGTGGGCACTTACTATTTTACTCTATTGCACATTCGTTCTTGCACATCCCTGCTTTAAATCTTCTCCTTTGTCTCTGGTTTCAAGATTAACAACAGGCAAAATACCAGTCAAAGCCTGTTTGTTGGTCTTTGAGTTCCGGGTAGCAACCTAAGAGAGAGCAGGAGACAGAACTTAGCTGAGCCAGGTTGGCATGGGGAGCAAGAGCAGGGATGCAGAATTCGTGGTCACCCCCATCCTTGGTGCCAACTAACATATGATGTATGTATGATGCTAATATCAGTAAATTAGGAAAGTAAGAATTGGAATGCAAGCAAGAAAGTGGGGTTCTGAAGCACTCCACCAAGACTCATTCGTGTGGTACCATGGGATGAAAATCCAGTATGGGCTTAAGGGTTCTGAGAGCAGAGGGGACCTGTGCTTTGTCTAGCCAGTGGTATGAGACAAGTTGTCTGGGCAATATGGCAGAGGGGCAGAAGGGCAGATATGGCTGCATCAGGGTGTCCAGACAAAGTAGTCAGAAGCACATTTCCACATGCCCCATTATGTTGTGAGAAGAGCCTGTGTTCCTTGCATATCTAAGAGAAGCACAGACATCTCTGACACAGGTCTTGGGTGAAATTCAGAGAATGAGCTGTGATTTGTGTGAATTAGGAATCGGAAACCAGATGACCGTGAGGTGCCTCCACAGGTATAAGCATGGGCAGACGAGATACAAACATGAGACACTCTGTACCCCATCCCCCAAACCAATGACACACTCTTTGGCATTCTGGAGGCCCCGGGAGCTTAGACACAATTCTGGGAATTGGATGACAGTAAAAGACCCTAAAATAATTATATATACATATAGTTGTAACTACATATCCTATCTATATTACAGCTTTATAATAATAACTATATTTTTGTGTTATATGTAATTATCTATTTTCCTCCATCCCGTGGGACAGGCGTTCAAATAGGAACTATGTTTTTGTGGTATAGTAATAAAATGATACTCCCTGAAAACCAAGGTTTGGGGCTTATATATGTGTAACTACCCAGTTTCGTTAATAACAACACACTGGTCCTGGCATTGTCCTACTATCACCATCAACACCACGGGTATTGGAGATGGACCAACAGAAGCTGTGATCTGTCCAAGGTCGTAGAATAAATTAGTGGCTAACACTTCGCGAGACTCTCGACTTTTAACTGGTCTTTGGTATAGCTTGTGTTAGGATAATATTTACCTCTAATATCCAGAAAGCTGAAGGATCAGCCTCATTTCAACTGAGGTTTGCAGAACGTTATTCGTGGTTTATGCTCTCCTAACGCCGCTTCACCTAGGGAAACCAGTGGCTCAAGAGTAATGCATGAACATTTTGCAATCGTTAAAACATTGAGCGATGGTGTTCTGAAGATAAGCGCCCAAGATATGATGTTTATGAAAATTGGTGACCTTAAGCAGTGTCCGGGAGAATCTTAAAAAAAGATGCCTGAAATATGTTTAGCTTTGGTAAAATAGGCAATCTGCAAAAATATACTGGTTCCTGAAGTCTTAAGCATTTCACCACTGGCCAGGAGCAGACGTGCCAGCCTCCCTCTTCTCGAGCCTGGGATGTTAAAATACCATTTAGATCCTTGAAGTAAGCTGATATTTTCACCTCATAAAAATACCTCTGCGTGTTCACCTGAGAAGGAAAAAAAAAAGTGACATTTTCTGGTGACTTTCATGAGGAATCCCAGTACTCTTTTTCAAAAGGAAGAAATGGAAAAGTCTTCATTTCCAGATGCTTGGAGATGGGAAGGGGTAGGAAATTAGTGTCTGTAATTCTTATAGCAGTGTATTGTTTTCAGAAAGGGTAAAATACTATGTGTATACATATGTGCAGATGAACAAACATGTCAACATTTTTTAGCAAGAGCTAAAAACTGCAAAGACTTCAGCAAGAGTTGGATTCATTCTTGGGTATCAGTTAACTACCCTGAACTTCCTCCACGTCAGTTCTCTGATTTTAAATCCAACGAAAGACGGCAGCTTTTAAGAGTGTGTATGGGGACATCCCCATTTCATCACCGCTGGGGTTCCAAATGCCCTGCCATCGAATTTTCCGTTCTTTCCCCTCTACTGAAATTCGTATTTAACACTTGAAAGCCCAACCTTAGCGCTGAATATTTTAAACATTTTATAGTCCTTCAGCTGTTCCCTCGTGCCAGTTTGTTTTCCATTCGCCTTGACATCTCACAATGCTAAGTGCCCAGTGACAGCCTGTAGAGGTTTCTCCATAATCCACCTTTATCCATTAACAGACACTCAATCACTAAAGCGCTTACTAGACTAAACATATTTATCCAACCAAATCACACTTTACAATGCAAATCTGCCAATCAGACCGCAGCTATTAACAAGAAACTGCTTTAAGGGGATTTTGGTGTTTGTGCTGTGAAGAGCCTGCTTACCTCCAACAAACCACTAACCCAAATTAACATAGCTGTATCCTCATAAAAGAAACCAGATATCCTGTTGTGAAAATAGAGAGCTTGGTGGGACAGGCCTCCTTTGATGGCTAACGGTGTGGCAGACAGGGCTTCAGACTTCAAATCTGGCTACCACAAAGTCATTACGAACCTCCAGCATCAGGCTTTTGATAACTTTAAAAGCAAAATAAAAATGTAGCGTTGGAGTAACTTGGTAAGTCGTCAACGTACTCAGTTCCTATTATAATGGCAATAAGTGCTGTAATTGCTGGATAAAGCTCCTTAATTCTAATTGCTCCTTCAACCGAGATCATGTTGTAAAAGTGCTTGCATTAGCCAAAAATAAAATCCAAGAGACACAAATGTGGTAGTAATAATAATTCTTTTTATTGGCCTGGCAGAGAGGAAGAGAACAAAGCTTTAAAAACTTCAAAGTTCTGAGAAAAAAACAAAAAAACAAAAACAAAACAAAACACAACAAAAAACAAATTCAGAATGGGAGAAACTCATATACCCTTTGCCCCTTTATTAGACCAATACCCGCTAAGTGCCATCACTGCAAGCTAAGTGTTTGGCAACACTTTTCTTCCAAGTCTGCGAGAAAGTTACTCCGTGTTGCCATACTAATTTAAGATTTCTGTCACAAACTACATAGCACGGTCCTGTATACCCTCACTCAGAACTCTTAATCGCCTCAGACTTATTGGTATTATACCTCCTTTAAATACCAATATTTTAAAGCAGCTTTGACACTTGGTAGGGTTTGAGGTAATTTTTTTCCCCCACTTAGTTAGCAAGAGAAGAAAGGTAGAATTTACTCAGAGTTAAGCTACAGACACAAAGTAAATAGTAATTCGTAAAATAATAGGCCATTATACTGCACAGAAAAAGAACGCTACTGTATCTCAACTCCACACTTCTGGTACTAAAATGAAATATGAATTTCCAGTCTTTACTGTTTATCAAAAATAATGAGCACTTTCTTATTTTAGTAGACTTTATAGGTGCTTCTGGGGAAAATATTATGTGCAGCTAGAACAAGCTTTATTTTGGAGGCCACTCTTCACTCTGGAATAATTTCCAAAGTGAATAAACCACAATGTGCATTTGCCCGAAGATTAGCTGAATAAAAACTTCAAGCCAAAGTAGAAATTAAATTGTCATGCAGCGAAATGTCAGGAGTTTGCTAGAAATATTTTAGAGGCACGGGTGCATTCCTGAAATAGGCATAAGAAATTAAAATTCTCTCTTATATATGTATTTAATCTGGGTCTACTATTCTCATCCTTCATGGTATAGGGGCGAATTAAGAAAGAGTTGCTAGATGAATTATGACATATTTTTGGACCAGAGTTTTGTTGTAAAAATGTGTGTAAAAATAATCTTGCTGGTCTACTTAGTTAAAAAAAAAATGAAATAAGAACAAATACCAATGTCTTTGTACATGTGTTAAGAAGTGTAATTTTTCTGACATTTGAAGTAATAATATGAACATTCTATGGCTATGTAAATATCCCTTTATGTTAATGTGCACCAACTAATGTTCTTGTAAGATTACCTGTGCTATGTTTATGAAAATACTTGGGTTTAAATCTAAATATGATAAATATGTTTCTTTCTATTTTTTTTTTTTTTTTGAGAAAGAAAGAGACAGTGCGGGTAGGGGAGGGGCAGAGAGAGAGGCAGAGAGAGAGAATCCCAAGCAGACTCCAAGCTGTCAGCACAGCGCCTGATGTGGGGTTTGAACTCACAAAATTGTGAGATCGTGAACTGAGCCAAGGCTAAGAGCTGGATGCTTAACCGACTAAGCCACCCAGGTGCCCCGTAATATTATGTTTCAAAAACAGTGTGGAGTTATGAAAACAACTCAGTAAAATCATATTGAATAAGAATATTGGAAAGGTTAGCCTTTTGTCTTAAAATCGTTTTGTCTAATTAAGCTATCATAGTGGGTAACGTTCATAAACATAATTATAATGTTGCTATTTATTCTTTCACAATGGCCTTTTTATTTTATTTTTTTGTAGGAATACTAACCACTCTTTCATGTTGGATTTTGAAACTGCATTTTTCTAGCAACAGTATGTATCTGTCATCTGATAGAAGTGTGGATTATGTAGTTAGTAATAGTATTTATCGATATGTACATTAGTGGAGAGGAAACATGCTCCATATTAGAGGTACTTTTGATATCAAATTATGGTGAATTTTATAAAATCTTTACAAGAAATGTACAAACAGGATCTGCAGGATTACTGTAAAGGAAAGAGAGGAGGTTTCCAGCATTGGATTGTCAGTTCTTCCTGAGATTACTGTCATTTTCATTTCTTAATATCATTAGTGCCTGAGACTATATTAGCAGGAGTACAGTAAATGTTTGTTGTTTAAGTGAATAAAAAGTTCCTGGAGAAGAAGTTGATGACAGATTTTGAGGGAAGGGGACTCATGAAAGAAGAAGGTAAACGTTTTCTTCCCAGGCCCCTGGAAGATAAAGGCCACAGGGAGAGCTGAGAACAGAAGGGACACATCCATGAGGTGCACAGTTTGAATACTACCTGTCCTTCCAGGCTTTGACCCAAGAGAAGGCAGACAAAGAACACATTTTTAAAAAGCCAAACTTTAGAAAGTGTCAATGGTTTGAAAATATCTGGACTCTTCCTTCACTAGTGAAGTGTAGAAAGCAGGACCAGCTTGGAAGAGGTGTGGCTTTATTTAGTTCACCTCCTAGTTGGCCTAGGAGTCTCTTCTGCAATACCCCTGTCTCAGAAAATTACTGTAGAAGAATGTTGAGATAGAAGGCCTTACTTATTTTCTCACAATCCAGGAAAATGGGTACCTTGCAAGTTGCTTAGGATCTGAGATGGAAAATTTAAAAAGCTAGATCCCTTAATTCTCATGGTCTCAGGGATGTGACAGAGCAAAAATCATTTTGACTTTAGTTTGCAAAAGCCTATGCTATAAAAAGAAGAGAGAAGGTTTGAGGTGTAGTCAAAAAAAATGTCAAGATTTGAGGAATGAGGGATTTTACTTCCAAACCAGAATGCATTTCTCTGGACTGGAGTGTGGGAGGAGAGAAGGAAGGGAAGTGTTTTAAGAAGACACCGTGGTGGGTCCTGGGGAGAGGAGCCTTGTGCTCCAATGTAGTTAGATCCATAGATAGCTTTATGCATAGGAAGCAGCAGGACCCCAAGAGGGGGAAGGCTGCCAGGTGGGTCTGGTAGAGACATACAAGGGTATAGACAACCTCACAGAGATTCCTAAAGGACAGGCTGACCAGCATGGCAGCACCTGGTGAAGGGACCCCAGGGACCCGGAAGCCAAATGGACAGGGATGAAGGCCACCTCAGCACTTGAGTGGACTGATGAATGAGAACCAGCTGGGACAATGGACTTTCAGAAGCTTGTCTCCATGGATAATTGACATCAAAGAGCAGATGGCATCCCCTTTTCAGGCCGTGGCACTGTAAAGTCACTTATACTTTAATCCTGGAAAGCAATAGCTGGTTACCCCAATTGACTGAGATTTGGTTTGTGCCACCCAAATGGAGTGGGAAGCAAACTATCAATTATGCTGAGTGATGAATGGAAAATATTCAAAATGCCTGTTATCCGTGAATTTGTAGACTGAAACTGGCACCATGTACATATCATTAGTGTTTCTAAAACTATGATATGTGCATCTGGCAAAACGAAGCAAAAATACCCAGTGCTTCCCCTCCAAAATAAAACAAACCAAACCTGGAAGTGCAAAAGTGAATAAGGTCAATGTCCTCTGTTCCCTTTTCCTCCACCAACCTACACATGGATACCAGTTCTGCTCCACACAGTTAAGAACTAATCATGGAGCATTTTCCAACCTTTTAGAGGCCAGTAGACAGTGATAGGCATCCTCACTGGAGGTTGAAAAAACAAGGGAAAAAAGGAAAATTCTACTTTCACTGGGTTAATTTTCTTTTTTTTTTTTAATTTTTACTTATTTATTTTTTAAAATGTTTATTTATTTTTGAGAGACAGAAAGAGACAGAACACGAGTGGGGGAGGGGCAGAGAGAGAGGGAGACACAGAATCCAAAGCAGGCTCCAGGCTCTGAGCTGTCAGCACAGAGCCCGACGCGGGGCTCGGACTCACAAACGGTGAGATCATGACCTGAGCCTAAGTTGGACACTTAACTGACTGATCCACCCAGGTGGCCCTAGGTTAATTTTCATACCAAGATTTCATCTTTATTTTCAACAACCTGCGAAATCTACCAAGTGCTTGTATCATGATCTACCTCAGCAATAAGAAAATGTCTTTGCAGAACCCTGACAAGGAATGATGTGGATTTTTTGTTTTAAACCAAAGCAGCTCCAATGACGCATGAAGTTACAGAACTCTCAGGGGAGGAGGAAACCCTGACTAATGCACAGGTTGTGTTCATTCAACAAGGGGCCATTCACTGTTGTTCAATGACTGAGAAATTATGTTCAGGTCAAACAAACTGTGGGCTCTGCTTCATAAGACAGTCAAAAGCACACTGAAATCACAGCAGGGGAGACAGTCTCTGCCAGCTGCTTAGATTTTTATCTTTGCTTGGAAGAGCTTTCTATACCTTTAATTCTGGTATTGTGATGGAGTTTGCAAATGAGGAAAAGGGAACATGAAATTATAAGTTGATTCTGTTTATAGTTATAGCAAGGGAAGGATTTTCCATTCCTTTTCCCTTGGAGAAATAATACTTCTCTCAGTGTAGACATCTATTCTGAAGGGATTCTGCAAATACAATGAAGGTAAATTACTTGTAATACATTTCACAGTTAATAGTAGTGATAGTGATAACGACCATGATGATACTAATGCTGATTTCATAAGTTTATTAAATTACAGTTTTTAAAAACGGCTAGATCACTGAAAATGAAGGGCTTCCTGCTTTTATCAGAGGCTTTGTCTTCTATTGTCACCCAAGGCATTAAAATAAATAAAATTACAAATTAAATTCCTTTTGCGCTAGACGCATTTCAAGTGCTCAGTCGCCTTATGTGTGACTAGAGGTTATTGTTTGGATAACACAGAACAATACACGGCATTTCCATCATTGCAGGAAGTTCTATTGAACAGAACTTTTGTACAGGTGTGGCAATATATCAGGAGGGGGAAGAGTTTGAAATATTACTGTCACAGTTTCATTCTTTATATGCTGTATAAACACAAAACTTTTCTGTTAAGCGCAGGTTTACAGTGACACCATGGCTAATATCCTACTCATTTTCCAATTCTCACTGACTAGCTGACTGACCAACTGAAGAATATTTTCCTGATTTTCATGTAGTATGAAAGGAATGACTAAAATAAAATAGTGGCTTATTCTACTGACGAGGTTAATGGGTATCCTTTTTATGAAAATTAAAATAGTGATTACATAATTATTCTTGTTTCGATCTTACCCGGCAGATCCAAACCACATTTCTAAAAAAAGAATTAATTAATTCTTTCATGAATTCTGCATCAAAATATTTGTTTCCTTTTTTTAGTATTTACTTCCTCTGCGCTTAAAGATCCCTTTGTGGAGACATCATCATAAAAGTTTGTATACATTCAATGTGCTTACAGTGTCCTCTTATGCATTTGGTAATGACCTAGTCTTAAATGTCCTAGTGTGCTCACATATGGAACTCTGAGGTCAAACTTATTTGGAGTTTTCACATTGAGTCAGATGAAGGAATCCGTTCATTTTAAAGCCTAATCTTTATGTCCGTAATCTCTATCTTTTCCTGTGTTTACTTTTGAAATCCAGTTTTACTGAAAACTGTGGAATAACAACTTACCCTGAGGAAGTGAGTCAGTGTCTCCATGAAATAAACGGATTAAATTCTGAGTATAGTAATACCCATTCGGTTCTAAGTGGTAGAACCATGTAGCAAGGCCTAGAAACGAAGGGGCTATTTCAGAGGACACTGGTGTGAATCTTGGAAATCCAAATATACCCTTAAGTTGAAGATGAGTCCTTGAAGACAGGTTGAAAAAACAAAATAAGATGTACTTTTTCAGTGACATGAGAATCCATACTTACGATGACGTCAAGGTAGATCTATCTACTTAGGTAAGTGGGGGCATTCTTATTTATAAACTAGAGTTGTTAAACCTAGAATCTATTTCTAAGTCAGATATTTTTGAAAGAAACCGTCTTGTGGTTCCTTTGAGTGAGTGGTGAAGTTTTTCCTTTACTTTTTTGACTAAATGCACTTCATGATTTGGTTTTTAAAAAACGCATATTTAAAATAGAGCCAGCAGCACACACATTGGTATCATTACCATCAGCTACTTCCTACATACAAAGAAAATCTACCCACATTTTCCTATAGTACCTATTTTCTTTCAAAACATCCCTCTAGTGCCTGCTGTTCACCCTTTTCTAGGGCCAAGCGGGTAAAATGAGGATCCAGCAAAAGTGAAAGGTGGTCAAAGTCTCTTCTCAAATGGAGAGTTTTATGACAATAACATCAAAGTAGGAATCATTATATTTCTGCTTTTGACCTGCTGATGTTATGAGTAAAATTGTCCTTACTCCTCAGGAGCCGTTCTCTTTTGCGCTCAAGCTCTGCTATATATTGTAGTTTGTGGCTGCCATGTTCAAATTTATTTTTTAATAATTTTCCTAGATTGTTCACAAGCAGTATGAGAAAATTACTTATCTTATATTTCCTTTTGAAATACACTTAAAAGTCTAGATTAAAAATACAACTTCATGGACAGAATTCAAGATGGAGGCAGGAAGACCCTGAACTCGCCTTGTGGCACAGACACACCGAATTACAGTTTCATATGGATCATCTCTCTCTGAAAAAGAACTGAAAACTAGAAGAACTGCTTCTCCATAAGACAGGGTAATAGGACCACATCGAGCTGGATTAGAGAGACAGAAAGGTGGCTATAGCAAAAACCCCCACCCTTGGCACAGTGACCTCTATGGAAGGCTCTCACCAGTCCTGTGCTTCTCCTGGTGGAGGACGGGCTTAGTGCCCCACATCAGTCACCCCAACTCTTGGGATCTGTACCAGAGGGATGAGCTCCTTGAGATTCCTGGCCTAGAAAACCAATAGGGCTGATGTCCAAGGGACCCAAAGTGCTATAGGAAACTGAAATTCTTATAGAGGGTCCAAGTTGGGTCTCACTTGCCCCCGGGATCCAGCACAAACTTCATTTAGATTCATTAGATTCATTTCCTGGCTGGGAGCATCTGCTGGAGGGTGGAGGGGCTCTCTCTATAGATGGAAGTTCTGGCAGATGCTGTTTGGGCACTCTTCACCGACCCTGCAGGACAGGAGGCCATGCTCCCATGTGACACCCTCTCACTGCCTGGCTGGGGGTAGCCAGGGTGAGCAGCCATGGCAATGTCTTGCTGTCTTGCTGAGGCTGGAGAGTGCGGGCAGTCATAGCAGTCTCCCACTTCCGGTGGGGGGCAGGGCGGAGAGGAAGCAAGTGGGAGCAGATCTGGCATTCTCCTACTGCAGCACAAGAGTGCAGACAAGCCACTCTTCCAGAACATTCCTAAAACCTCAGGGCACATGCAGTCAAGGCATTTTTATACTGCCTTTATGAAGCTACTGGGCATACCCCGCCCCCTACAATCTTTCCGTTGCCTGTTAAAGGCACATGCAAGCCACATAGGGGATGTCCCTTGTTTGCCTGGCCCTGGTGGCTAAGGGGGCTGGCATTCCTGAGCTTTTAGGGACAATAACAATCAGAAAGACAGATTTTGGCAGGCCAACAGCCATGGCACTGCATAGACAGCCTACTGAAACTCACACCCAGTCCTCCTGTGTCTACCTATTTGCTTACCCTGGAGCTCCACCCTGAAGGACAAGATTCAGGTTTCCCACATATCTAGAGGGTATGAAGTTACTCTCAGGGAGACATTATCCTTGCTTCCCCCTTGGTTTATATACTC
The DNA here is from genome assembly GCF_023721935.1 of Panthera uncia. Taxonomy (NCBI): domain Eukaryota; kingdom Metazoa; phylum Chordata; class Mammalia; order Carnivora; family Felidae; genus Panthera; species Panthera uncia. Next base: position 147,292,373 of record NC_064811.1, read on the forward strand.
CCTTGGTTGCAGCTCCAGGAGTCTTTCCAGAAAGGAGCTTTTACCCTTGTCTGAAGTCCTGAGTTTTTCAACTGTTACCCAGGAAACACCTCCACATCTCTCAATATGGAAGCCAGCAGGATTTATGATTGCAGCCCCATGGCTGTATATATTTATATACCTTAAAAAATGCTGCCTGAGGGGGCTGCTGGGTGGTTCCGTCTCTTAAGCATCTGACTCTTGGTCTCAGCTCAGGTCTTGATCTCAGGATTGTGAGTTCAAGCCCTGCATTGGGCTCTGTGCTGGGCATGAAAGCTACTTAAAAAATTGCTCCCAATCAGTCTGAAACTAGGTGCTAAAGGAGATTCCTCCCCTTGGAACATCAACAGATCTTGGAACACCCCCAACAATGGAGAAATATCAAGAACAAGTCATGCTGCTCAGAATATTATAAAGGTTTGAGAGAAAACTAAGAACTAGGACAAGGGTAAACGAGAAAGATCAACGCCTAAACAAGGCCACTCCTTCAAGATTGAAAGATGTAGCCATTTCTCCTAATACACAGAAACAAACACTGTGAGTCAAGCAAAATAAGGAAAGAAAGAAATATGTTCCAAATGAAAGGACAAAATCTTAGAAAGACACTTAATGATACAGGGAGAAGTAATCTACCTGACAAAGAATTCAAAATAACGGTCATAAAGATGCTCATCATACTTTGGAGAAGAATGGATGGATGAACACAGAGAGAACTTCAATAAAGAGATAGAAAATATAAGAAAGTACCAAGCAGAAGTCACAGAGCTAAAGAAGATAATACCTGAACTGAAATTGAAGGGTTCACCAACAGCCCGGATGAAGCAGAACAGACCAACAAGTTGGAAGACAAAGCATTGGAACTCACTCAGACGAAGCAGCAATAAAGAAAAAAGAATTTTAAAAATGTAGGTAATTTAAGAGACTTATGAAAACATAATATTAAGTGGAATATCATTTACATTATAGAGGTCCCAGAAGTAGAAGAGGGAGGGGGTAGAAAAATTATTTCAAGTAATAATGGCTGAAAATTTCCTTAACCTAGGGAAGAAACAGACACCCAGCTCCAGAAGCCCAGAGAGTGACAAATAAAATGAACCCACAGACAGCCATACCACGACTTTAACAGAAATGAATAAGAATGGGGACAAGGTAGCCAAAGCCTACCTGGAACGTTTATGTTTGTTTAAGTACATATAAACCTGCCACATTGGCTTAGAAGTCAGTTTGTAACTATAAGCCTTTCTTTATAGTGATACTGAGAATGTTCCAGAAACAAGCATATTTTATGCGCCTGTGTAGGTTTATATTTTCACTTAAGCCGGAAAACAATGGGGTCCAGAAGAATGTTTGGGGCCCATAATTACTGTTGTGACATTTGCCTGAGTGAATACAGGGTTGCCTTCCATTTGCATATGCAGCAACTTCTAGAAGCTAGTTTGGCTTGCTGGTATCCTTAGAGAGTTTGAGATGCCACTCAGAATGTCTGGCGTATCTTTAATCAGGAGGCTGAAACTCTGCAGGAAATACAAGCTTCTAAAAATTGTGTGACACTAAGTGAAGAAAAACAGATTTTAAAGGAAGACCATCTATTCTTTCTACTGGAGAATATGTACCTGTGATTCTCCAATCTGCTGGAAATTTAAAGAAGACTACTTTAACTTCCAGGCTAATTGTTCAGCTGTTAAAGATGAAAAGTGAAAAGTAACACACATAGGCTTCTACAATAAATGATGATGTGGCTTCAGACAAAAATCAGGGCCTCAGATGAGCATACTTTGTAGATGAGAATGATTTGTAGTGACCTTTTTACATTGACTAATGATGTGGCTCTCTGACCAGCAGGTTTCACAACAGTTTGGAGAGCTGTTTCCATAGTTTTAATTCTTGGGGGGAGAAAGAACAAACGGATGTATAGTAGAAGCAGAGGAAAGTTCCTCGGAAAAATATGTGCTGGTGGTAGTAGAAAAAGAAAAGGGCAGAGTTTTACAGGGGATAAGAGGTGTAGACCTAATATCATAAAACATGAAATTTTGGATATCACACAAGGCATATGTATCTATTGGCTTTGCTAATTTTGCTCATTCTTCAATAATAAAAGCTGAGGGAAAAGAGTCATTTTTGAACATTAAATGAGGAGCGATTTCTACTTCAAAAAAAGAGTAAATGTTTTATGAATGCTTAAAACATTTCACTGCTTAAGAGCTTTCTTGTGAGTTTCTCTCTTCACTAGGAATCAAGAAATATTTATTGAGCAGCCACTTAATGAAGAGCAATATATCGGTTCTTTTGGGCTATAGTGAAGAAATGTAACATAATCTTTGCCATTAGAGGGTTTGCAAATCAGTACCAAGGCAAGACGCTGAAACGTGAAGCAAATGGAGGAATGAGTAATGCAAGATAATATTTTAATGGTACAGACGTCAAATATGAAGTCTAAGGGAAAGGGTAGGTTCCCTGGAAGAAATGGTGGAAACTAGATCTTGATGCATGGGTGCGATTTGGAGGCGAAGATGGGCAAGGGAGAGATCTTTGAGGTAGAGGAGTGATAGCTGGGGTCTTGGAGACCTGAAGGTGTACCCCATATTCCTAGGGCAGCAGGAGGCTGGCTCCTAGCACAATTGGGAGCATACAGTGGGAATGGAAAAGCTCGAGGTTGTATACTGACAGTGAGGTCCACCCAGTGGTCCCTATTATAGTGAAGGATGTGTACGAGTCCCTTGAGGAACCACAGAACTACCAGTTATTCAGACGGTGGTTAAGGAACAAAAGGAGAGCCTCTTTTCACTCAGGGCACTCATCAAAGCTAGTTTTATTATTATTATTATTATTATTGTTATTATAAAGAAATGAGTGGTCAATCCTTCAACACTTCCTTTACCAAAGATGATTGAATTTCCTTTTTTAGTTCGCAATCCATGTTTAAATGAGACACATTATTTTAAAATTTCACCCACAGTTAAAAAGTTGCTCATTTGTTTGAAAACTTAGGTAGAGACCAGCTATCTTTCAGAGTTTTCCTCCTTATTAGTTTGTATAAATATTGATTCGCCCTAGAAATGAGTTATGGATAGGAAGGATCTTTTTTTTTTTTTTTTTTGCACTATACAACACAGCATTCCAGAAAACCCTCATTTCCGTTGATGAATGTCTATTGGCATACAGAAATCTGGCATGTGGTTGAGGAGAAGGGATATAGCTGACATGAGAAAAGCTTGAGAAGGAAACCATAATCCCCCTTCAAATTCGCTGCTTATTAGAGGAGCTAAAATGATTAAGCAGCTGGAGGTTTTGATGTATGAGGAAAGATTAAAAGAATTACATGTGTGTAGGTTGGCCCAAGAGCTAAGGAGTGTATGCGCATGTGTGTGGGGAGGCGGCCTGATAGCCATTTGCAGATAATTGAAAGTATAAACCCCAAAGAAGGAGAGGGATTGTGGAGGTGGTCTTTAGGGGATTATCTAAGGGTAATGAATGAACTGAAGAAAAGAAAAAAAATGCTTTCATCAGGAAGACTTTCATAATGGGTGAGACTTAAGAGGCCATAAAAGAATCTCCCAGGAGAGGTGGTAAAATTCCCATCCCTTGAGTCATTTGGAGGAGGCCTATAAAAGTTTTGGGAGTGCATAATGCTGCCTTGTGGGGGAAGAGATTTGGTAAGCAAGACCATCCTTTGTCCTCGTGTTTTATAGTTCAATTTCTAAGATGAATCAATTGGTAAACAATAAATTTGGAAACTCCCCAGGAACTTAGTGCATCTCATTTCACTGATAATTTTCAAGTAATACACACATGTTCCACACCTCCTCTTCTTCTGATTTCCCTCCACACGTTGTCCTTGACATATCATTTTTTAGGGGACATACAGATTCAATGGTAGACAGATTGCAGACTGAAGGTATAAGCAGCATGTAATTCAGCAAATGGCAATACTGATGAAACTCCGTGCACTGTAGTCTCTTTTCCAAACCTGATTGCTGTCTGTTGCATTAGGAGGAATCTCCGTATTGTGTTCCTCAGGGTCCTTCAGGGTTAGTGTTTGGATCATGCTACTTTTGGAAAGAAAACTGGTCAAGGCTAGCCTTTCTCCAGTATCGTGACTAGGCAGAAATTCTTTCTGGTGAGTTTTGATAAGAACAACAGTATGTCTGTTTTTATAATTGCAGAAACCCAAAGAGACGGGATCTGAGAGCACTTCATTTTAATGCTAATGGAATAAAAAAAATTCCCATGACCTTGTAGGATCATATCCTTTGATCTCATAGTTTCTCTTTTAGGTTTTTCCCCTGTTGGAGGAAGAATAAATGGTTCTCACATGAAGATTTATATAGTAGTTTTTCTTCATCACGTTATTTGCATAACTGCTAACCAGAAATAACCTAAATATCAATAGCAGATTAAAAAGTTTTGTTAAGTCTTTGTAATATATTGTCACAGCTACAAAATTCATGGTTCTGAAGAAAACATAATAGGAGAAAATGCACATGATAATGTTTGAAGAAGTTAGGACATTCAAACACAGTAGTATACTAAATGCACTTGGGTAGGAAGATGGATAAATGGATAGACATTTGTATTAGTTTTGTTATATCTGAGTGGTGGGATTGTGAATAATGTTAAGTTTCTTCTTCATACTTCTTTATATGTTCTGCAATTAGTGTATACTATTCATCAGACTGTTATTTAAACAGATTTTTACTTTTATTTTTTTGTAGTTTCAAGTTTTTATTTAAATTCCAGTTAGTTAATATACAGTGTAATATTAGTTTCAAGTGTAGAAATTAATGATTCATTCCTTACATACAACACCCAGTGCTCATCACAAGTGCCCTCTTTAATACCCATCACCCATTTAACCCACCTCCCCTCCGGTAATCCTGTTTGTCCTCTACAGTCAAGAGTCTGTTTTATGGTTTGCCTGCCCCCTCCAACCTCATTTGTTTCTTAAGTTCCACATATGAGTGAAATGATATGGAATTTCTTTCTCTGACTGACTTATTTTGCTTAGCATAATACTATCTAGCTTCATCCACGTTGTTGCAAATGGCAACATTTTATTGTTGTTGATGGCTGAGTAATATTCCATTGTATATATAAAATGTATATTCTATTTCATTCTTTTTGGTGGCTGAGTAATATTCCATTATATATATAATATATATTCCACATATCTATATTATATATAGATAATATACATATATATGTTACATATATTATATATACATATATATTAGTTATATATATATTATATATATATATATATATATATCCACATCTTCTTTATCCATTCACCAGTTGAGCCACATATGGGCTCTTTCCATAATTTGGCTATTGTTGATAATGCTCTATGAGCATCGGGTGCATATATCCCTTAAAATCAGCATTTTTGTATCCTTTGGGTAAACACCTAGTAGTGCATTTGCTGGACCATATGGTAGTTCTATTTTTAATTTTTTGAGGAACCTCTGTACCGTTTTCCAGATTGACTGCATCAGTTTTCGTTTCCACCAACAGTGTAAGCGGGTTCCCCTTTCTCCACATCCTCATCAACATCTGTTGGTTCCTATGTTGTTAGTTTTAGCCATTTTGACAGGTGTGAAGTGATATCTCAATGGAGTTTTGATTTGTATGTCCCTGATGGTGAGTGATGTTGAAACGTTTCCCTTTAAAAAGTAAAAAAAAAAAATGTATATTAAAAACATAGGTCTTTGGATATGAGTGTGTCGCACTAAGAAATGGACCTACATGCGTAGAGTTCAGAATGGGCTTTTCTGCATAAAAAACAGACTAGGTGGAAACAACTGTGATACTTCTGTACAATTCGGAAAGTAAAAAGTCAATTTTTTTTTTTTGGTATTTTTTTATCCAAAATATTTTTGTAAGCTGAAGCTAGAAGAAAGTTGAGGATTGGGTTATGTCAGCTCCCAAGTACCCTAGCACATAACCAAAATATTTTATGTTTACTTCAAAAAAGCCTTCATTGAGGTAGATATTAGACATTTCAAATAGCACTAACAAAGATAAACACATTTCTATTCTTGACTCATTAGAATCTTTAATATGGTGATATATATATATATATATATGTATATGTGTGTATATATATATATATATATATATCCAATTCTTCAAGAAAGGGATATTAAAACATCATGTTTGAGGGGCGCCTGGGTGGCTCAGTCGGTTAAGCGTCTGACTTAGGCTCAGGTCACCATCTCGCGGTCCGTGAGTTCGAGCCCTGCGTCCGGCTCTGGGCTGACATCTCAGAGCCCGGAGCCTGCTTCCTATTCTGTGTCTCCTTCTCTCTCTGTCCCTCCCCCGTTCATGCTCTGTCTCTCTCTGTCTCAAAAATAAATAAACATTAAAAAAAATTTAAAACATCATGTTTGACAGTAATTCAATGGAGGAATTACTATGAACGAAGGATAAAACAAAATATTTTTGTTATTGCCTTTATTATTAAGTTTTCTTCTTATAACTTTTGTTAGTGTTTAGAAGATAAGAATTATAAAAAAAAACAGAAAGAAAAAAAATCAAATGAAAGTAAGTACACTCAAAAACTTCCATGAGACTCTTATAAACTATAAAACTTTATTCACTTATTCTACAAACTTTCTTATTTTAAAAACTTTTTCTAATTTTTTTTTTTTTTATTTTTGAGAGAGAGACAGAGCATCAGCAGGGGAGCAGCAGAGAGAGAGGGAGACACGGAATCTGAAGCAGGCTCCAGGCTCCGAGCTGTCAGCACAGAGCCGATGAAGGGCTTGAACCCACAAACTGTGAGATCATTACCTGAGCCAAAGTCAGACGCTTAGCCAACTGAGGAACCCAGGCACCCCTATTCTACAAACTTTCATTGTGTTCTAGAGTCTGGGGCTACATCAATGAAAAAAAAAAAAAGGACCAAAATTCTTGTCACCGAGAAGCTTTTATTATGGCAAACTTTAAATCTTCTGTAACATACTGAGTCTCTGCATGTACTCACTAAATGTTGAAGAAATAATCTTTACATAAAATTTTGCATTTGTTTGTTTTCCAGCAGAAGTAGAAGCACTGAACTAAAAATTACGTATGTATGTATTTATATACATCTAATCTATATAACCATAAATCTATGTATCCCTGACAGGTACTGTTAAAATGATCTAAATTGACTCATGTTTTTTTCTCTACTAATGTAAATAATTGTTTTAGCATCTTGTATTACTTTTTGTTCAATTTCTTCCATCAGTTTGATATACCACTTTTGATGGGATATAAAATACCTAAATGCCTATGCATAAATATTCCATTTTATTCATCTGCCTTTCTTCTTTCCATACGAAGAAGCAGGAGACAGCAGACATATTAATTAACTTCCCCAACCATTACAGCAAAAATGTGAATTGTATAAATTGTTTGAAGAAGCATATTCAAAATAAAATAAAACAAATAAAGCAGACTGTATAGTAAAAAAAAAGAAAACAATGAAATTTAAAGCACAACAGAACATGTGATGACAGAGGTAAGATCAAAATAGTGTATTGATAAATATGAATGGGCTAAATGAACCTCCCCCCCCACACACACACACACAAAGATTCTGATTGGATTACAAAGCGGCACGCAACTGGTAATGGCTACTTGAGCTACATCTTTAAATTTTTTTTTATGTTATATTTATTTTTGAGAGCAAGAGAGAGCAAATATTTAAAAATAACTTAGAAATGTTGAAACTAAAGGAGTAGGAAAAGGCATAACAAGAAAATGAAGGGTCATAATCTTAACTTCACACTAGAGTGGAATCAGATAAAAAGATTACGTGAGATAAAACACGATAATCCGTAAATATCTAGGCACCAAGTTATTTTAATTGGGAAAGCTCATATTTCTGTTCCTTTGTTTCTTCACATATGAAGTAGAATAGGTAGATTGATAAACAGGAGAGCCACGCTTGAGACCCAAGGAGTCTAGTTTCTGAGTACTCTTGTTTACCAGTATCACAGGGAAGGATTTCCCCCTACTTTCCTGATTCAAGAATGTATATATGGCAGATTTTTCTGAAGGTTTAATACCATTGAAGCTAATAATTACAATCAAGGGCAGCAGAGCCAATCACTTACAATTGAACCATAGAGAAACTTGCTCTTAAAAATTTCATGACCCTCTTCAGAGGGAGCAGTCTCACCACCTTTCCTAATTTTTTGTGTTTTCTTTTCTCCTTGAGCTTGGCCAGATACCTTGAAAATGATCCCCTCTATATGATAAAGTATTTGGTTCTCTTTTTTCTCACTTCCAACCCATTCTGGCTGTTCTCTAAGGCCCACACCATACAACCAGACAGGCTGATCAAAGGTGCTTTTCTCAATAGAAGCCTTTTTTTTTTTCCCTTAAAAGGGATTCTAATGTTGATTGTTAAATTGCTCTTTTTTTCTTCTCCCCGTTGTACATTTTTTTTGTGCTATAGTGAGGGGTTTTTTTTTGCTCTTAGTTTTATTGAGATATATTTGAAAAATTAAAATTATATGTATTTAAAGTATACAATGTGGTGATTTCATATACATGTGCACATGGTGAAATGATTATCACAATCAAGCTAATTAACATCACTTAGTATAGTTACCACTTTTTGAGTGTGATGGGAACACTTTAGATCCACTGTCTTAGTAAATATCTAGTACATAATGTAGTATTATTAACTATAGTCACCATTCTGCACATTAGATCTGTAGAACTTACTCATCTTGTAACTGAAAGTTTTATCCCTTGACCAAACTTTCCCCAGTTCCTCCACCCCTCAATCCCTGGCAACTACTTGCCATACCGTTTCTATGAGCTTGGCTCATTTTTAAATTTTTAAATGTTTATTTATTTTTGAGAGACAGAGAGCAAGCAGGGGAGGGGCAGAGAAAGAGAGACGGAGACACAGAATCTGAAGCAGGCTCCAGGCTCTGAGCTGTCAGCACAGAGCCCAACGTGGGGCTTGAACTCATGAACTGTGAGATCATGACCTGAGTTGAAGTCTGACGCTTAACTGACTGAGCCACCAGGCACCCTCTCACCCTTTTTTTAAGATGCCACTTCTAAGTGAAATCGTACAATATTTGTCTTTCTCTGTCTGACTTATTTCACTTAGCATAATGTCTTCCAGGTTCATCCATGTTGCTGCAAATGGCAGGATTTGCTTCTTTTTAAGGCTGAATAATACTCCATGGTTGGTCAGTCTATTTGTCTATCTATCATCTATCTACCATCTATCCCCCACATCTTCTTTATCCATTTATCTTTGGATGGACACTTCAATTGTTTCCATGTCTTGGTGATTGTAACAAGGCTGCAATGAACATGAGAATGCAGATATGTTTTTGAGATACTGACTTAGTTTCCTTTTGTATGTACACCCAGATGTGGGGTTGTTGGATGACATGGTAGTTATATTTTTAATTTTTCGAGAATTTGGAGTTGAGATTTTGATGGATTACTATAAATTATGCGAAACAATTTCATTATTTTTGTAGCTCATACCCATCAGCTGATCCTGGTTGCATTTAAGATGTTAATATTTTGTTCGTCAGAAATCTTCACGTTAATTTTTATTTCTCAAAAATATTACATGAAAGTATTATTTATCTTATTTACTGAGTCTTTGACACTCTTTTAAATTTTGTAGCCAGGGCATGTGCCTCACTTGGCCTAATCCGAGGCTTGGCCCTGCCCATTTATCAGAACTAGCTATTGAGCAATCTCATAAGAAGGCAGCATCATAGCACAGGGTTTGTCCAGTCTTCTCTGAAAGATATAATTTAATTCTTTTTTTCATTTTTCCCTCATGGAGCTAAAAAAGCTTGCCAGTTTTTTTTTTTTATTACTATCTTTAGATCGTTTTCAAGTAATCTTAGATAACAATAGGAGTGCGGTCCATTTCTTGATTTATTTGCCCATTTGTTAGGGAAACTAGCAATTCTTGTTGACCAACTAAATTAATTTCTGATGATTTTTAAAGTCTTCATCTATTGCAGTACGATACTGCAACTGAGAAAGTTTCTGGAATTTGGGAAGACAGGTTGTTCTGAAAAAAATCTAAGTTAGCACAAAATCTATTTGTAAGTCCTCAAATAACAAAACCCTGAGACATCTTTGTTTTCAGAAGTTACTCTTCCTGTAAAAATGATCTCTTACTTTATGTAAATGAGGAAATGATAGCTTTTGAGAGAATGTTCTAGAAAAGCATTGGATGTTTGCAGATACTGAGTTATTTAGTGAAGAGGGAGGCAAGAGAGGAGGGGCGTTTTGAATGGTTGGGGGAGCAGTCCAATAGGTCTGTCACTTAAAAATTGTAAATATTTACATATATTTTTATGGATATGAAGAAATGGTTCTTATAAAAATATTGTAATTAAGGTTTTGGAGGCATTAGGGTATTCGATCTATAAGAAAGGCAGAATAGGAAGAATGTAGGAAGAATTGAAGACTGGTTTGAGATCTAAAGGAAGGACTTTTGGGGACTCTATTTTCTATATTTGAGTCCTATCTTTAAAAGAAAAAAAAGGGAGGCTTTTAGTAGAAACAGGTCAAGACTAAATATTTTTGTTGACTCTCTGCACCCAGTAATTGCAGCTTATGAGATGACCAGCATGGCAGCCAGCCCAGCTTTACTCAAGAAGTCCTTGGTTCACCTCCAAGTGACCATTGGTGAACAGGGTCTCCTCACTGTGTTATTAATTAACCCTGGCAGACCTTCAACATTTTCATTACCTTGGCGGAGAGTGGGCTTTTCCCTCAGTGTGCTGGCTAACCTTGGACACTGTACTTATCTCCATGCCAGCACTGCACTGAAGTCATTAAAATCCTCACATTTAACCCTACTGCTAAGGGCTGATGTTGCAACAGTCTTGGAAACAGTGAAACCTCATCCAGGTGTCATTTCTTTCTTTAAAAAATGCTACAGAACGTCCAGGGTCCCCTTTCTATTCTGAAATAATTATCGAGAGTCCCTTGTTTCAGTTCATCAGATTTATTTGGGAATAGAAAAATCAGAGAATAATGTACTATAATATTTACCTTACCTGAGAATATCACTTGAAGACATTGCCTGAAGAAATTAGATTTGTGGCTCAGAATTAACCCAAGGCCAATGAGTAAGAATCATAGTATATTGGAATTGTATGGCCCAACCCCCATATATACACATGATTTTCTTAGTAACATCCCCAGATATTTTGTCATTTAAACTCCGAGTCCTTTCATTAACAGAGATCTTAATTACCTTTTAATATAGTCAATTTGGTGCTTGGGAAAGAAGTATGGTTCAAAGACAAAAATCAGAAGATTTGAAGTCATGTAACTCAATTTAAGACTTAGAGTAGATATTTAGGAACCATATTGTATTTGGGTGAGAAACTTAGCTTCTCAAAGCCTCAGTTTTCTCATCTATGAAACAAAATTTAAATATCCACTTTAAAGGGTTGTTATGATAATTAGCTGCTGGAAAATAAGGTATATTATGTGTGCTTCCTGTCTACTGGGAGTCACTAGACTGAAGTCACACTTCTCTTTTATGTACTGTTTAAAGCAGTTTCCACTTGAAAGTAGGCGGTGGGTCTTTTGCCATGTTATTGATTGCACCATTGGTTCTTACCATGAACGTTTTGGGGAATCCACTAGGTCTCGATGTTCCACAGAGCCATTCTAAGTGTAGTCTTCTGGGGTTCTTCCCTGTTCTTCCCGTGAGCCATTTCTGCTACTTCAAACAATCACATTGGTTTTCCTCTGGTGCTGTGCTTTCTCTTATATAGCATTACAGCCAGCATGGGCTACCGAGGCTGCTCTGTCCTTCATGGCAATGGCAGAATGTCGATACAACTTTTAATGAGACATTACTGGAGGTTAGGAGAAATGGATGGAAATTCCAGCAATAAAAAATCTGAAAGCAATTCTAAAAAGTTCTCAAATACACGAATGAGACTTAGACCCATAACAGGGTTCTCTCCATTTTACCGAGCTCCTAGCTTGCCTCACTGTGAGAGACCTCCAGCTTTTGTCTATGTCCTTGGCCTTTGGCCATGTCATAGGGGCCACCTTACCACGTACAGCAGGACAGGCCCCTAAGAATCTCACCTGTCTCAAATTCAGTCCCACAACTCTTTGTGACATTGAGATGGAAAAATATTTTCTCTCCAAATCTTGAATTCTTCCCCCCAATTTAACTGTACCCAGGAAGATGGGCCATGGAAACTTCTAGTAACCTGGGGAAAATTTCTTATGTCTCCCCAACACTGTGGAATACGGTCTAACCATAAGATTTCTAAGAGAATATAATAATGTAATATCAGTATTTTTTCCCGACAGTCTTTCCCTTTCCTCTAGCTCCACATAAACACCAAGTCTATATTTCTTCCTGAAAATTTTATTGCACACATCTGAACACATACACACACATGCACGCACACACACACACACACACACACACACGTAATGCTATAGACTGAATGTTTGTGTTTCCCCCTCAAATTCATGTGTTGAAACCTAATCCCCAATGTGATGATATTAGGAGGTGGGAGACTCTGGGAGGTGATTAGATTATTAGGATGGCCGCTCATGAATGAGATTCATCACCTTATAAAAGAGACCCCTGAGAGCTCCCTTGCCCCTTCCTCCATCTGAGAACACAGCAAAAAGATGGCTCTCACCAGACACCACATTTATTCCCACTTTGATCTTGGACTACCAAGCTTCCAGAACTGTGAGAAAAACATTTGTGTTGTTTATAAACCACTTAGTCTATGGTATTCTATTATAGCAGCCTGAACAGACTAAGACAAATACACACACACACACACACACACACATATATACAAATACATATATACATATAAATGTATATATACAGTAGTTCCAAGGTCCCCAGTGGATACCTAAAACCGCAGATAGTACTGAACCCTATAAACTGTATTTTCCTATACATACATACCTTTGATAAGGTTTAATTTATAAATTAGGCACATTAAGAGATTAGCAACAGGGACACCTGAGTGGCTCAGTCAGTTAAATATCAGACTTCGGCTCAGGTCATGATCTCGTGGTTCGTGAGTTCGAGCCCCACATCGGGCTCTGTGCTGATCACTCACAGCCTGGAGCCTGCTTCAGATTCTGTGTGTCTCTCTCTGCTCTTCCCCTGCTCACACTCTTCAGTCTCTCTCTCAAAAATAAATAAATATTAAAAAATTAAAAAAGAGATTAGCAACAATAACGATTAATGAAATAGAACAATTGTAAGGATGTATTGTAATAAAGTTATGTAAATGTGGTCTTTCTCTCTCTCAAAACATCTTATTGTTCTGTACTCATCAATCTTCTTGTGATTATTCAAGGTGATAAAACGCCTATGTAATGAGATGAAGTGAGGTAAATAAGGTAGGTATTGTTATATAGCAGTAGGTTTCTTTTGATCTTTTGACAATATCTCAGAAGGAAGATCACCTGCTTCTGGACCACAGTTAACCACAGGTAACTGAAACCATGGCAAGTGAAACACAGATTGGGGGGACTACTGTATATCAGGAGAGTTCTAAGTTGATTCTAAGAAAGGAAACATTTTAAAGTAAAAATAAGAATCTGAGATTAAGGGGAAGATTATCCTATGGTCATAACTTGTTATTTATTATTATTATTTTTTTAATAATAGTGGAATTAGCAACCACTAAGAAACTAACTACCTTTTCCCCATGACATAAAATAGTTTAGCTTCTTAGGTAACATGTTGTCTGGAATCTTTATTTCTTTATCCAGAAGACATTTTTGACGTAGCTTTTAAGTTTTTTGTAAGTATTTTTAAAAAATGTTTTATTTTTGAGAAAGAGAATGTGAGCAGGGGAGGGGCAGAGAGAGAGGGGGACAGAGGATCTGAAGTGGGTCCCGTGCTGATAGCAGAGAGCCCGATGCTGGGCTCAAACTCACAAACCGTGAGATCCTGAGCTGATCCAAAGCCAGATGCTCAACCAATTGAGCCACCCAGGTGCCCTACTGTTTTTACGCTTATGAAACTCATTGGGTTGGTTTATCTAGAAAAAGAAGCAAGCTTATTTTCATATTTAAACCAAAGTCTGTTCTCACAACAAAGAATGCTGCTTGAAACTTATAATTGAGTTTTTCCATCCTCTTCTCATCAACTGTTCAGAACCATTTAGTGGAACAAGAATCCACTTGTCGTATATTTAAACTTATTGACACACACTGAGGGTTCAAGAATATCCAGTTTTCCTTTCTAATCTTTAAAAACTTTTCCTTCAGTTGTGCCAAATCCATTTCTCCAACATTTTCTTTCCTAGAGCCTACTTCGGTGCCTTAGGAAGCTATACTGTTTCATACCCTTAAAATCGCAGCTCTGACCAATATTTGGGTTTTTACAGCTGCAAAAGGGCAGCACAGATTTAACCTTGTCTTAGTAAGTGTTGAGGTACAAAATGTGCTTCAGGAAATCTCTTTCTCTCTCTCTCTCTCTCTCTCTCTCTCTCTGACACACACACACACACACACACACACACTCCTACTTTCTGGGCATGAAATAAGGAACTGGCCTTTTTTATAGGCCTGTTTCCCTTGGATTGGGAAGGAAAACAAAGAATTTTGAGAGTCAAGTGCTGCTATTTTTTGGAAAAGAAAGATCTGCAATTCGTAGTTAAAGCTTTGTTTAGCGCATAAATTATTATATATTTTATCATTCAGAAAATTGGACAAATCTAAGGCAAAATAATTTTCATTATTTCTCTGACTTTTCTCTTAGTAACTTCTTTCCCTATCAATATTTGTCAGACAGGGGCTCCGGGGTGGCTCAGTCGGTTAAGCATCTGACTTCAGCTCAGGTCATGATCTTGCGGTTTGTGAGTTCAAGCCCCGTGTTGGTCTCTGTGCTGACAGCTCAGAGCCTGGAGCCTGCTTCGGATTCTGTGTCTCCCTCTCTCCACCCCTCCCCTGCTTACACTCTGTCTCTCTCTCTCTGTCTCTCAAAAATAAATAAACATTAAAAAAATATTTGTCAGACAGAAGGGGAACTCATGCAGCAGGCTTTCCCCAGGTGTCACATTTAGGAATTTTGTCCCTACTATCTCATTACCTTACTTAACAAAATATCACTTGCTCAAAGTTTTATTAGCTGTCCCTCCATTTATCCATCCACCCACCCACCCATCCATGCATTTATTATTCATGATCTGGTCAACTCTTTCAATGTCTTAGTGACTTTGTTATTCCTCTCAGAGAGAGAGAGAGAGAGAGAGAGAGAGAGAGAGAAGCATAGATTTGTAATTGGTCTCTGCAAGGATTCTTTTTTACTGCATTTTATTGCACAGTTACCTTGTTCACTTCCCAGTATTTCTTTGACTAAAGACACAACCAATTGTCAAATTTTAGAGCCATTGCAAAGTATGAGAGATAGCGAGTACAGTAGATATTATTTTTATTTTTAAAATAATTTTTACAAGTTGGAATTAATAGGTTAATACATATAAGGTCACATTTAATATGAGTCTACATGAAAAAATGTAGATATATATTTATACAGGTACAATTTGGGGCAGCATGACTAAACAGCAGAACCTAAAAAGGAGATTCCAAAATTTTTGTTGACATGTATTTCATTCTGCAAAGAGGCTTTAAAATTATGTCTTTTCATTCTGCATTACTAGATGAATACAGAAATATGACAAAACAGTCTCTTCGAATCTGGACTAAAATATAGCTTTGCTATTTAGTAATATACTATTGGGCAAGTTACCCCTTTTCATAATCTCGAAAATGTGAGACTAATGAAAGCTAATTACTTCTCAGTTTCCTTGTGAGGATTAAATGGGAAATCTATGTGAAATGCCTATTGTCATTCCCGGCACATAATAAGACCTCAATAAATGGTAACAATGTCTCTTGTTAATGTTTTCAGATGACAAAAATAATATCAAAGTAAATTACAAGAAGACTGACCCTAATACATATAAGGATAAAAAAATGAATTTAAGAAATGAATACAAGAAAAAGGGCACCTGGGTGGCTCAGTCAGTAAGTGTCCGACTTCAGCTCAGGTCATGATCTCGCAGTTCGGGAGTTCGGGCCCCATGTCGGGCTCTGTGCTGACAGCTCAGAGCCTGGAGCCTGCTTTGGATTCTGTGTCTTCATCTTTCTCTGCCCCTCCCTCACTTGTGCTCTGTCTCTCTGTCTCTCTCAAAAATAAAGATAAAAAAATTTAAAAAAAGAAAGAAACACAGGAAAGAAGTTTCTAAAACTATGAACTGATAATAAGTAGTTATCTATTTTCTATTAACGGGAGTGTAGAAGAAAAATTTGGTAACTAGTTATCCTGTAATAAGTGATAATTGGACTTAATAAACTCTCTGGTCCTTTTCAGCTATGGATTCCTATGGATTTCTCAGAAGTAGGATATTTAGAACCAAAAATAATTATGCTTTGTGCACAATAATAATAATAAACTTCCTGGATGATATTATCTGTTACAGTTACCACTTAAGATTTCTTCTGCTCTGGGGCGCCTGGGTGGCGCCGTCGGTTAAGCGTCCGACTTCAGCCAGGTCACGATCTCGCGGTCCGTGAGTTCGAGCCCCGCGTCGGGCTCTGGGCTGATGGCTCGGAGCCTGGAGCCTGTTTCCGATTCTGTGTCTCCCTCTCTCTCTGCCCCTCCCCCGTTCATGCTCTGTCTCTCTCTGTCCCAAAAATAAATAAAAAAAAAACGTTGAAAAAAAAATTAAAAAAAAAAAAAAGATTTCTTCTGCTCCATTTGACTAGGCATTTTCATAACACATGACTTCAGCAAAGTCTTACTTACTTGGGTATGAATTTTTTTGTTGTTGTTCTTTATGATGATATTCAGCAAATATTTAGGAAGCTTCAAAATAGGATTTTTTTTTTGCTGAGGAATATCTAAATTTGGAAAAGTTGCCCCCTTTGGATTTCTAAAAAGAACACATCAGAGTCAACTTTGTTGATTGTTGGCATGAACTATTAATACAGTTAGAGACTTACAGATCATGGCAATGATAGCAAATGCAAATTTTTAGTATTTTTTCTTTCCTTTGATATTTTCTGGTGATATAAACAAAAATAGTTGTTGATTATTACAAAGAAAAGTACAATAAAATTTATGGCAACAATGATTGGTGTTTGCTTTGTCATCTTATACTTGGTTAGGTTATTGGATTTAAGGATAAATTTTTAAATAAAAAGTGTTACCTCTGTAATAGGCAATTAATCAAAAATAATTTGTGTGTGTATCTCACAGTCTGTCCATTTACTCATAATAAGAACAGAAACACTGTGAGGACTTGTTGATCGTGGACCATCTTTTCATGTCGTGTGATCACAGAAACTCTGTACTGTGGGTAGGTGAAATAAGCTTTAGAAAGCTACCCTTTCTGGTATACCTTCAGGTGATTTAAAGCATCTGCTACTCCTGCTTTGGTTTCTTTCAAAATTTATTTTGCAACTTTTCAGGAAATATTTTTGTGGTAGAAAATTCAATGAAATTGACAAAGGTAGGAATGAAATGTACTTAATTACTTTAATCACCAAATAATGAACTACAGTGCAGGCCAAACTTGAAGTCTTTTGAAAGAAAACACTAAAATTATAAACAAAGTAAAATGTTACTCTTGTTTCTAGTGGAGGAATACGGGAGACATGTGTCTTCAACCCCAACCTAAAGGAAACAAGAGAGTGTAGCCTATGAACAGCTAAGACTTTCTCCTATGCTCACTGAGAAATGCTCACTAGAAACATTTTGGTTATATCCCACGCACTGTCTTGGAACCCAAACAAACGAGCACAATAGAATAAACCATTTGAATTTTGTGATTAGATAGAGATTTTTCTAAAGGATTGTTTCTGAAAAAAAATTTGTAATGATTATGATAACTGGTGGATAGTCTTCACAATATGTTTCCTTCCATCACCCTCATCTCTAAAGATATGCTTAATTTATAGTGGAACCTAATGAACTTACAGATACACTGTAACTAGAAACTTTCACTCACACTCATATCACGTTCACCAAGAAAACATAAGAAACTAAAACTTTTCCTGCTTCTAACTCATTACATTTAAAATGCACCTTGGTCTTTGGTGCAAAGGGAGTGTTAATTTTTCACATGTGTGCATTCTATAAGCATGTTTGATACATATTTGATATTTTATTGCTGCCTTTATATAAACATAAGATTAAATTACCCATATATTATACTGTGTTATATTTACTCACCTTGAACTCTTCCTCCTCTTCCTTAATCATTTTAAACTCCTCTGGGTACTTATTCCCTAAGTCTATTCACATATTATCATGTCAGATGAAGAATGATGAAAATAAAACCAGCCTCTATATACTAAAACAAATTCCTTTCTCTAGCTTTCTCCTTATTTAGCATCAAACTTAAAAGCAAATGGTACATACTTTTAAGTTTATAAAATTAACTTCTTTTTAAAAGTTGAACATAATGAACAAGTGAAAACCCCACAGTAAATTCCTGACCCAAACACTCTCACTAGAGCAGACCAATTAAACACACATATATAAAAACTTAATTGCATTATGCTCCCCCAGATTTAGCAAGTAAGGTAGAAATGTTCAAGTAAAGCCTTCCAGATACCTTATTTACATCAGCTCAGATGACTTCTCATTTTGCTTAGAATTCAGGCTACGTGCTATGCACTAGGAATCATAACCTTGTAGGACATTACATTTAAACTAAGCATATCCTGATAAAAGCAATTTCACTCCTAAAAATATACTAAAGAGAAATGACTTAGTATGCCAGCAAAGACATGGCACTTTTAGCCATAACAGACAACAATTGAAAATAAACCAATGTCCACAGATAGAATGGGTAAGAATTGCAATACATTTATGAAGCAGAATATAAAGCATCAATGAAAATAATGAACTGCTGTTACAAACAGCAGCATGACTAAATCTCACCAGACATAATGATGAGGAAAGAAACTAGACACAAAAATGTACATACTGAAGAGAAAAAAAATCACAGGTGAAATTAGAAAATACTTTAAATGAACGAAAACACAGCACAACACGTAAACTTTATGGGATGCAGCTAAAGCAGTGCTTGTAGCGACATTTATAACTGTAAACACTTACATTAAAAAAGAAATATCTCAAATCAATAACCAAACGTTCATCTTAAGAAATTAGAAAAGGAAGAGAAAACCAAACTCACAGCAAGAAGAAGGAAATACTAAAGGTTAGAGCAGAAACAAATTAAATAGAGCTCAAACACAGTAAAGAAAATCAATGACACCAAAAATTGGTTTTTTGAAAAGATAAAAAATTTGACTAATTTTTCATTTGTCACCAAATGGAAAACAAAAAAAGGGAGAGAGGGGAAAGACGTAAGTAACTAAAATCAAGAATAAAAGAGAAAATATCACCACTGATTTTACAGAAATAAAAAGGATTATGAGGAAATATGAACAATGGTATGCCAACAAATTATAGAACCTATACAGAATGGAACATTTTCCAGAAAGACAAACTACTGAGACTGACTCATTAAGAAATAGAAAAATCTGAATAGATCTACAATATATAAATATTTTAAACTGGTAGTTTATAAACTACCCAAAAAGGAAAGTTCAAGTTCCGGTGGCTTTACTGGTGAATTCTACCAAATATTTAAGAAGTAATAACAAACCTTCAAAAGCTCTTCCAAAAAATAGAGGAGAATACCCAACCAACTCGTTCTCTGATACCAAAATCAGAAAAATACATCACAATGAAAGAAACTAGAGACCAATACATCTTATGAATATAAAAACAACGGTTCTTAGAAACATATAAAAAGGAATATATAGCACAAGCAAGTGGGATTTATCCCAAGAACATAAGACTGGGTCGCCATATGAAATATAATGAATGTAATACATCAAGTTAATAGCATAAAGATCAAAGCTGCATGATAATCTCAGTATGCAAGAAAATCCATTGACAAAATCCAACATCACTTTTTGATAAGAACACTCAAACTAGGAATGGAAGGGAATTACCTCAACCTGATAAAGCCTATCTATAAAAATCCCACAACTAACACTATGTTAAGTGGCTAAAGACTGGCTGTTTTCCTCCTAAAATCAGGATCCAGACAAGAATGATGGCTTTTATCACTTTATTCAACATTGTATTAAAAGGTCTATTCAGAATATTAGGCAAGAAGAATAAATAAAAGGCATTCAAATACAAAGAAAATATAAAACGATTTCTTTTTGTAGATGATGTGATCTTCTATTCAGAAAATCTTAAGGAATCCACTGGAAAACCTTTTGTACTAATAGGCCAGATTAAGAAAGCTAAAAGATACGAGATTAATATAAAAAATCAACTGCATTTCTATGTAACAGCAATAAACAATCCAAAAATAAAATTGAGAAATCCATCCCATTTACGAGAGCGTCGAAAAGAATAACATTTTAAGAATAGTGTTAACAAAAGAAATAAGACTTGTACACTGAAACATAAAGCATCATTGAAAAGAAATTTAAAAATAAATAGAAAGCATTCATGTCCATGGACCAAAACATAACATTGTTGAGATGGCAGTACTCTCCAAATTCATCTACACATTTATTGCAACTTCTATCAAATTTCCAGCTGCCTCTTTCTCCTCCTTCTTCTCCTTCTGTTTGCAGAAATTGACAGGTTGATTTCATATGGAAACGCAAGGGATCCAAAATTGGTAAAAATCTATTCTGATAAAGAGGAAAAAAGTTAGAGGACTTACACTTACTATAAAGTTACAGTAAGCAAGGGAAGCAAAGGATTATGATGCTGACATAAGGATAAACATATAGATCATTAAAATAGTGTTGAGAGTTTAGAAACTTACTCTTATATTTATGGCTAAATGATTTTCATTCAATGAGTGAGGTAAGACAATTAAGGGGAGCGTTGAATAATCTTTTTAACAAATGGTTCTAGGACAGCTGGATATGTAAATGCAACAGAATGAAATTGGACATTCATTTTACACTATGTACAAGAAGTAACTCAAGATGAACCATAGACTAACATGTAAGAGCTAAAACAATAAAATTCTTAGGAGAAAACATAGGAATAATTCTTCATGGCCCTGGATCAGGAAAATAAAAATAGACAACGTATTTGAAAAAAGTATATTTCCAAGAAAGATATATGAATGGCTAATAAGTATATGATAAAGTGTTCAACATTATGAGTTATTAAGAAAATGAAAATCAGGGATGCCTGGGAGGTTCAGTCAGTTAAGCGTCTGACTTCGGCTCAGGTCATGATCTCAGAGTCGGTGAGTTTGAGCCCTGTGTCGGGCTCTGTGCTGACAGCTCAGAGCCTGGAGCCTGCTTCAGATTCTCTCCCTCTCTGCCCCTCCCCCACTAGTGCTCTCTCTCTTTCTCTCTCTCAAATAAACACTAAAAAAATAAGAAAAAAAGAAAATGAAAATCAAAACTATAAACTTCAATCAAAACTTTACACTCACTAGTTAACTATAATTTTAAAAAGATACGAAAACATGTTAGAGAGGGTGGGAAGAAACTGAAACCCTCAGACATTGCTAATGTGAATTTAAAATGGTGTAGACACATTGTGGTTTTTTTTTTTAAGTTTTTATTTAAATTCCAGTTAGTTAACATACAGCATAATATTAGTTTCAGGTGTAAAATACAGTGATTCAACTTTGGAATAAAGTTTGGCAGTTCTTCAAAGGGTAAACCTAGACTTAGCATATGAGTTGGCAATCCTACTCCTCGATATTCTACCAAAGAGAGAATTAAAAACTTATGCCCACAAATGTTCATAGCAGCATTATTTATAGTAACTACAAAGTGTAAACAACCTGTAAGTCCATCAACTGATGAGTGGATAAACACATGTGGTATATCCATACAATGGAATACTATTTGTCATAAAAAGGAGTAAGGTACTGATACATGCTAAAAGATGGATGAATCTTGAAAACATCATGTAAAGTCAAAGAGATTAGACATGAACTACGACTTATTGTATGATACCATTTACATGGACTGTCCAGAGTAGGCAAATTAACAGGGCTCTTTTGGGGGTGATAAAATGCTCTGGAATTTGATAGTGGTGTTGGGTGTAGAAATTTGAATATATTAAAAAACATTGAATTGTAGTTATATTTTAAAAATTAATATTAAGACTATATACTATATGATTCATTTATATTAAGTACAATAAATGAAAACTAATAAACAAACTAATCAACAAAATAAACAAATAATAATCAGTAGTAAATAAACAAAACTAATCAGTGGTGATAAGAATCAGAATAGTTTTTTTAGGGGCACCTGGGTGGCTCAGTCGGTTAAGCATTCCACTTCGGCTCAGGTCATGATCTCACGGCTCGTGAGTTCGAGCCCCGCGTTGGGCTCTGTGCTGACAGCTCAGAGCCTGGAGACTGTTTCAGATTCTGTGTCTCCCTCTCTCTCTCTGACCCTCCCCCGTTCATGCTCTGTCTCTCTCTGTCTCAAAAAGTAAATAAAAAAAATTTTTTTTAAATAAATAAATTAAAAAAAAGAATAGTTTTTTTATGGGGTTATTGACCTTGAGAGGTATGAAAACTGTCAAGAGTGGGAAAGATATGTATTTCTATATATCACTATTTATATCTGAGATGTATATATAAAAGTCTTAATATGTATGTAAAAATTATTGCATTGTACGCTTAAGATTTGTGTGCTTTAGTATATATATGTTATAACAATAAAGTTTGAAAAACGATTCAAATGTTTCATGGTGACAAATATAAATATTATACTTGTTATAATGGCCAAATTTTTAGGTCTCAGAAAAAGTAAAGGTCTAAATGGATACAAAAGTAAAACTTTATTATGTGATTCATCATTTATTTTGCAAACAGAACATTTTGTCTCTGGCACATAGTGAATATTTAATTCAAGATAATCCCTGGGGCACTTGGGTGGTTCAGTCAGCTAAGTGCCTGAGTCTTGATCTGAGCTCAGGTCTTGAGCTCAGGAGCCCACGTTGGGCTCTGTGCTGGGCACGGGGCCTACTTAAGAAAAAAAAAAAAAGATAATCTCCTCTTCTTTGCTGTTTTTATTTTTCTTTATTTTTATACTGGAGAATAATTTAATACTGCAAGCCTGTTCTCATCATAAATAAATAATTCCCCTTTCCACCTCAGGATGCTTGTTACAATGACGACAACAATGATAAAAAAAAGCCATCTAATCAATAATATCATTTCCTGATATTTGTGGAAAGTGAATAGAAAAGGTACAAGTATTTGTATCAGTACAGAAAACAATCTCATAAATAGTGAAATGTGTCGGTCTTTGCATATTTAAAAACATCTAGAAGGTATAAACTGTTTCTGCTTATTGTAAGAACTACTTATTAAATATTATATTTATAAAAAACAATAGGCTTGCCAATCACTATAAATATAAGTAATCTGTTTAGGATTAAAAAAAGTCTTTAATTGTTTATAAAGGCAAAGGTTCTATGGTTAATTAGATTTTAATTATTGTTAAGCACTCTTGTAAATTAATGTTTGGCTTCAGTTTTTCAGTGATTCAACTGAGACTATTAATATTGGTTAATTTGGATTAAAATGTGGCAGGAAACCTCATGTTCTTAATAACCAGAAAATTAGAGAAGAGTTCTTCTTTTTTTAATTAAAAAATTTTTTTTTGGATTGGCTTAAAATATCATTATATACCTGTGTTTTGTTTAAGAATGATTTCAATAGAGCTAAAACATATAAAATTTCTATTTAATCTTGATAATTTTTAAAATCACAGAATCTTGGAAATGGTATTTCTTGATAACTTATTTGTAAATAGCAAATGTAATTATTCTACTCAAAAAAATTGAATCATACTATGTTACATATGCTGACATAGAATATGAATTTGATTCATACTTTTATTTAAATGTGTCAAACTTTAGTTTCTAATATTAAAAAAAAATTGCCAGTCAAGCCTTTAAATAACAAGACTTTGTAGAGCATTTAAACTTATAGAATTGACGAACCAAACATAGAGTTGACTTATTGGACTTTTTTGACTAGGATTGTAACATTATGGTTTCAAACAGCAGACATCCAAAATGAAAAATCTTTTCAAGTTTCACTTTGAAGAATTTTGGATTTTATATGCATGTTGCCTTTTCATTGCTCACATACATAAATATTAGGAGAAAATGTTGCTGGATATATATGTGCGTATGTATATAATGATGTCATTATAGCCTGTATAGAGTACTTTTAAAATATATATACAAGAATAGTCAAATAGGTGGAGTTTGAGCTAATCATATAAATATAGAAAACTATAAGCTTCTTTGCCTTTCTGAGGCAATGTCTACATGGAGCCTATAAAGTAAACATTTGAGAATCAACTTTTTTCTCTTTTTTCTGCTTTCCTTCTTTCTTCTCTCCTTCCTTTTTTTTTTCTTTCTTCCCCATTTGTTCTACCCCTACCACAATTGCATCTTATAACTGTTGACGTAACTGCCCATGTACTACATCTAATTTATAAAGTTAAAAAACCCCAAATACACGTTTAATTATTTTCAATTTAATTTTCTTCTATAGATAGAAACAAAGATATTTTCCCATGTATAAAGCAGGAATCAAACTTACAAATATGCCTCCATCACCAGCTATCTTTTTTTTTGTATTCCATTGGCCATTAGAAAAATGGTGAACACTAACCAAAGTCT
Organism: Panthera uncia; assembly: GCF_023721935.1. Classification (NCBI taxonomy): domain Eukaryota; kingdom Metazoa; phylum Chordata; class Mammalia; order Carnivora; family Felidae; genus Panthera; species Panthera uncia. The sequence continues at coordinate 147,317,115 of NC_064811.1, forward strand.
TTGATATCCATGTGTGAAGTATGTAATCTCAAAGTGTTGGCTCTTAACAATGTACAAAAATATTCTGGACTGGGGTCTTGTTTTCAGAATGAAAATAAAAAGTTCAAAATATCAGGCAGTTAAATTTAGATAATGTTATATGTAGGCCACTGGACTCAATTCTTCAGAACAACAAAAAAAGGGTCCATTTTGGCCACTGTGCCATCATCTGATTGTCACTTCCCACACTGCTCACAAGAAGGAGGGCATGTGGATTTTAGCAAATCTCTACCTTCCTCAGGAATTATTCAGACTTTTAATTTTAATAACATTTAAAAGCCACGGTTTTATTTAGTTATTTAAGGACAGGTCTCAGTCAAGATTTAGTAATACTACTAAGAATGATTTACTGATATTTTTAGATGAAATTTAATTGAAATCAAAATAATCTAGGTTAAAAGCAGGGAGCTTTTCCTGCAGGAGGCAAGGTCACTGGAAATAACAAGACCTTGTAGGTCTTATTAAGCCCATATTAAGCCGTTGTAAAGTTTTTTCTTGGCTTCAAATGTGAAATGCTATGTGGTCTACAAAAAAGTAGCAAGGGCTTCCTTAAGTTTCCTGCTTATTACGTGATCATACTCATAGCTACAATGTTCAAAGCGATATTCTGAGTACCAAGTAATAAAACTAGTTTTGTGAAAGTTTTTCTTTTTAAATTCTGATGCCAGAATCAAAAAGAAAAGCTTTTTGATATTAATTTTTCCTCTTTTACACAACAATGTATTTATGCTGGAATATTTTTCTTATTTCTGAGGGAAATGACAAGGAGAGGTTTCAGAAGTTCTGAGGATATATTTTGATATTTTAATAGGCCTCTTGCCAAATATGATTAGACACTCAATAAATAATTGAATTGAATTGTTTGGGTATTTTCATTGGGGAGAACATAATTTTGATTTCTTTTTGTTTTTTCTTTAAAAAAATTCCTGGAAAGTCTTCATTAAGTAGAAAACAAAACAAACCGTAAGACCCAGAAGGAATAAATAACAAAATCGACTTTGGGGCTATGGAGTCTGACTTAGCAGCTTGTACTCTATCCTTTATAACAAAACTTCTCCACTAATGTGAAGCAGCTGGGGCAATTTCACAAAATGGCCTAAACTGTTGAAAAGCCATTAAGAGTCTGATGTATGTAGAATAAAAAGGTTCATTCAGCTTTTTAAAAGGTTTCCCAATATGGAGTGTTATTTTATTTTATAACCACGTCTTAGTCATATTAAGTTTAAATACCACAGAAAATTTTAATGACCATGTGGCTGGCTTTTTTGGTGAAATAGCAAGAATTCTTCAACATGCCTAAAATTCTTTTAGAAAAAAATTGGGACAAATCTATTGGGGACACTGTAAAAGTCCCCACTATTAAATGCATAGTTGGGAAATTAAGGAACACATACAGGATGATTTATCATTTATGTTTGTAGGGGCACCTAAATAAATTATAATCAATTTCTTTAATCCTAAGGCACATAGAAGCTTTGGGGGAAATAATGAAAGCCACTTGCTTTCCCAGCTCTTTCCTTGGTCTGAGCCTCTACGATTAACTGTACATTTTTGAATTTATTTTTTTATAAGTTGTGTGCTCTTTAAAAATAAGTTTTGACCTTTTTCTTAAGGATGTATGAAAGATTACACCTTTATTTTCATTCAATGTTTTCCTCTGAAGGTAACAGCTGTGTGATGTTTTTTAATGCATTCACCTGCTTTACTTGCCTTGGTTTTTAGAAGGTCTATCTTTGTACCCTTCAAATTATTTCTAAGAAGGAATGAGGCATTAGTTTATTACTGTAGTCAGTGTCCTACCTGATAGGAGATAAATATTTTCAGTAGGCTTATAACTGTAGAGCTCAAGAGCTGTAAATGTATTCCTTAGAAATCTGTTGTAGTTTTGTGTTATTCTCATGTGTGAGAATTATTATTTGATTATTATCTGCTAACAAGCAAGAAGTAATTGAAAATTAGTTTGGTGAGGAAACTAATTTAGAGAATTAGAATAAATTTGCCTCTGGCTCTCCAAGTTAAGACAGAATGCTGGGACTGTTTTACTCCAATGTCTTGTGATTATTTTTTTCCTGTATTTTTAACTGTCTTGAACTTTTTTTTCTTTTTTGAGACAGAGAGAGAGAGAGAGAGAGAGAGAGAGAGAGATTGTGTGCACATGCCAGTACCCAAATGGGAGAGGAGCAGAGGAAGAGAGAATCTTAAGAAGGCTTCACGTTCAGCTCAGAGCTTGACACAGGGCTTGATCCCACAACCCTGGGACCATGACCTGACCCATCCAATCAAGAGTCAGATGCTCAACTGACTGAGCCACCCAGGCACTCCTGTCTTGAACTTTTTTAATCATATGTTTTCCTCTTTCTTTCCTTTTATTATTATTATTATTTTGGACTCAAGAAATATAAAGAAAAACATATAATTTAGGCTTCCAAAGCTCAGTCAATGACACTCACAGGTTTTCTCCCCACAGGCAATCCTGTGGCCTGGAAGACTAGTGAGCTTATTTCTATCTAGCAGTCACCATTTGATGCATAATTCTAATTATGTGATCTGAGATACTGCTTTCCAATTACTCTCTGGTTCGTTTTAACAAAAATTCATCTTCAATAATTATTTGGTTCTATCTTTAGATGATAGAGTTGTGTTAAAAGTTACATTTTCATCAGATTAAAGATTATTTTAAATGTTTATTTATTTTGAGAGAGAGAGAGAGAGAGAGAGAGAAAGAGAATGAGCGGGGGAGGGGCAAAGAGAGAGGGTGAGAGAATGACAGGCTCCAAGCTGTCGGGACAGGCTCCGACACAGGGCTTGATCTCACAATCATGAGATCACAACTGAGCTGAAATCAGGAGTCAGACACTTAACCCACTGAACCACTGAGGCACCACTAAAGATTATTTTTTTAAAAAAATGAACAATGACTTAACAGAAGTCCAGGGGGGAGGGGAAGGAAAAAAAAAAGGTTAGAGATGGAGAGAGCCAAAGCATGAGACTCTTAAAAACTGAGAACAAACTGAGGGTAGATGGGGGGTGGGAGGGAGAGGAGGGTGGGTGATGGGTATTAAGGGGGCACCTTTTGGGATGAGCACTGGGTGTTGTATGGAAACCAATTTGACAATAAATTTGATATTTTTTAAAAAAGCAGAAAAAAATAAATGTAACTAAAGTTAAAACAAAACAAAACAAAACAAAACAAAACAAAAAAAAACAACAAAAAAAAATGAACAATGAAACCTGAATAAAGAAGATGAGTTTAGACTGTAACTTGGGGAGGGGTGTTTCTTTTTACTAGAATCATGCTTTTCTAGGGAATTTAATATGCTGTTACTTTATGAGTAGATTGGAATGAGAAGACTAGTCAGAGTATTTGTACAATGGGCCAGGCTGGAAGTGATATAATTTTGATGAAAGCAGTTGAAATGGGAATGAAATTGAGGGAGATATTTTGGGGAAAAAGGAATAATCAACTAGCTAACTGAACCTGGGCTAAGGTGGGGAAGGAGTCCAAGATAATCCTAAGAAGGCTTAAAAAGTAATAGTAACTCTGAGGTCAATGAATAGTGACCACAAGGGAGAAACCAAGGCAAATACAACTGTGAGTCATAAAAATAGGGAGAAATATGTCTTTTAAAGAAAATACCAGAGAATATCATAATTCAGAGGAATTGTTTTTGCGAAATGAAAATCCAATACAAGTTGCACTGATGGGAAAAAGGCAGAGTCAAACATTTCATAATGAATGGGGGATTCAACTGGGTCTTTTTTCTTGCCATATTCTGCCTTTTGAGGAAATTGTAGATTTAAAATACAGAAAAAGTAACCTGAGGTATTTTGGGTTTGGACCACACTGCTTCTTACTTGCTGCACTGCTTTTGTTTTCTTTTTTCCAGATCATTTCTCTCACATGCCCACCCACCCCCACGCCTACCCACTCACCCATACACACACTAATTGAAATTAGGAAATATTTTATAATCCTTTGCATTCCAAAGCATCCAGTCTTGCCTTGGGCAGAGGATAGGCGGTAAAATTACATTAATTAATTCAGCCACTCAATTGTTCACATCCTTATTTCCAGGTGCTGCGGAAATTTACAAAAGATGAATAAGACCCTACACGGCCTTCAAGTTGTTCATGATCTATTATTGAGTGATTGACATTTGTGACAGGCAAGGAATTTTTTTTTTTTTTGATAAGGTAGTGGTATTTGCCTTCTTATGCTCAAGTGTGATTCTTCTTTGAACAGATTAAGGCAATGCACGTGACATCCTTAGCGGAGTACTTGTCACATAGTAATCCTTCAATAATTGTTAGTTATATTATTATTTTTATCCTTTTCATTATTAAAAAAAATTTAGAGATGATCTGAAGTTCTTCGATAAGTGTTCACGCAATGATTTTTATCACTCTTTAAAATGGCAAGTGAGGGGCTCTGAAACGTTAGCTTCGTTGGATTCGTGATATATTGGCTTCTGTTCCAACAATACATCGAAGTGCTTTCAGAAGTAAGACAATCAAAAATTTTTTGGTCTCTCAAAATTTACCTTCGTTTTAGTACTGTTCTCTTATTCCATCTATTCCGTCACTTCATCTTATGTGATGAGGAATGTGAGAAATACAGCTTCTATCAGTTATAAATAGGTTAGGTTTTTTGGACACAAAAGTAGAATAAAGGAAATAGAAAGTACCGTATCTTACATTTCTTTGGGGATGATTACCTAATTTCTCAAGGTCTACTATCAAATCTCCTTTCAGTTTTTAAATTTTTTTTTTTTAATTCTGTTGATAGAGTCAAACACCTATTTTCTTGACTGTCTCCAAGTGTGTAGGTATAATATATTCCAGGTTAATTCTATCATAGCTTCTCTGTAATGCCATCATATTTTATATCTGGTGGCAGTAGGGCCATATAGGATGTAAGCGACTTGATCATAGTCTTAAGAAATTTCCATGTATTTTAAAATTCCCCAAATTATATTAAACAAACAACTAAATGTCAGGTACTGTGTCTTCCTTAATCAGTAATCTGTCACTTTCTTCTGTTCTCCTCCTACCATCTATTACCTTCTCCACACCTTTCACTCTTTCCTGCCCCTTTCTGTTTGTCATTAACATGGCTCCCCTGGACTATGGTAGTGTTAGTTTTTCTCCTATGATGAACTAGTTTTCTAGGTGAGCATTGTTTTCTTAAATGTCTAAGCATAGCTTTAATTGATTTAACCACTTGACTTTAAGCCACAGTTCAATTTTCAACTGATATGATGACACCTTTTCTAAGGAAAGAAAATATGAGACCTATAAGTCAAATGGGAGATAGGGTAAGTGCTCGTATCTGACATCTTGATTAATATGAATGAAATCAAGCTTAGTTTAGTAGTTCATAAGTTCATGTCAGCAATGATAACAGTACCCATTAGTGATGACACTGAAAATGTCGAGCCTGTAAATAGGATTTTCTTTGAAGCTCAAGGGACTCAGCTACCAAAGTTCAGCTCTAAGACAGAATGGGAAACTGAAAGTAGAAAATGCTGAAAATATCAAATGGATGTAATATACTTCTTCACCATCATGCTTCTTAAAGCTCTCAGGTAATTTTCATTACTAACGTAATTATGATACAATGTGAATATTAAATAAAAGCCACCAATGTTATCTTCAGAAAAGAGATCATAGTACGTTTTGAGAAGATAGTTCTCTGTAGTAGAGAAAGAGGATCATATTTTTTTTCCTGGAACAGGGTATATAATAATAATTTCCATGTGGCTGCTCTGTCCAGTTTCCCAGTGATTGTGGAAGGACCACATAGGGTCTTTCCTTTGGTGAGGTCTGAGGCTCAAATAAGAAGTTAGTACTGTCTCCTTATATTTTCTCAGAAGTATTGGAGATGGTGGAGATTCATATTGGAATCTGAAAGGTATTTGACCCCTTCATTCACATTGGCTGTTTTTGAATATTTTAAAAAATGATTTTACGAATATTTAACTGATGGGGCACCAGGATGGCTCAGTCAGTTAAGCGTCCGACTTTGGCTCAGGTCAGATCTCGCGGTCCGTGAGTTCAAGCCCCGCGTTGGGCTCTGGGCTGATGGCTCAGAGCCTGGAGCCTGTGTCAGATTCTGTGTCTCCCTCTCTCTCTGACCCTCCCCCATTCATGCTCTGTCTCTCTCTGTCTCAAAAATAAATAAACATAAAAAAAAGAATATTTAACTGAGAACAAGAGAATGGGAACCAAGAGTGCCTCTACTCACACAGTCTTCCTCTTACAAGTTTTAATATTTATTTATTTTTAAAAACTTAAACTTTTAAAATGTTAGTAATTCATCTCATTGTCCTAGTATTCCAGAGACTTTTATCATTATATTCTTGCAGCTCTGTAATACATCAACATTTTCATTCATATAATATGCATTTCTCATTATCTCCATATCCAAAAGGAAACTGTGTTTGTAAATGGAAAAATTACTATGGTATTCACTTTTCACATATTATCTTCATATATTGAGGGCTTGTTTAAACTGCCAAATAAATAAGCCAAAAGAGCACTTAAAAAAATCTTCTTGAGTGCACTTGTTGTGATGAGCCCTGGGCGATGTATGGAATTGTTGAATCACTATATTGTACAGTTGAAACTAATACAACACTGTATGTTAACTAACTGGAATTAAAAATATGTATATATTTATGTATATAAATAATGTATATATAAATATATATTTAATGTATATTAAAATATATAATGTATGTATAAATATGCATATGTAAATTTATGTACATAAAATATATTATATGTATATAAAATATATGTGTATATATATATATATATATACAGACATACTTCTCAAACATTATCCTCTTTCTCTTTTATTCAAGATTCTCCTATAAAGGCAAAAATAAATCTTTCACTAGTATATTATTTCTAACGAGCTTTACATCAGTTTACCACTTATAGTAGATACCAGATCCTGCTTTCTGTGACCTTCAGGGCAACCTCCAATTTCATTTAATGCAATATCCAAGGACCTTCGGTCAAATTTAGATACCCATTGAGTTCAATTCTAAAATTTCTTTGCCTTGCAATTGAACGTCACTTGATGATAATAGGACAGGTTGATGTTCAAGGACCAAAGTTAGTTGTGGTTCTAGATGTGTGGGTGTGCATCATGGTGAACCTGGTTGAGACCATCTTCCCAACCTTCTATTTATACAGTGTAAGAAGGCTATATCGTGAGAGATTCTGTGAATTGTGAATGGTTGCAGTAAATTAATGATGAAGTATAGAGAAGAGCCTTGGGCCGTAGGTCAGTTGATCTGGACTGTCTGGGGAAGCAACGTGTACAATACTTGGGAATTGGAAGTCAGGATTCTATTAGACCATGCTTGAAAGCCTGATTTCACAGCCGTGTATTTGTGGCCAGTTTATTTGACCTTTGCTAAGTTCTCATTATCCTGTCTTAAAAACACTGTTGTTTGTATGATAAATGAGATGATGTTGTAAGTGTTCAGTATCAGTACTCTACACATGGCAACTAAAGGCACATATACTAATGTTGCTTTTATCTCACAACGTGACCTTTTCTGTATTCTTTTAGTTTAAAGATCTGAACTTCTAGCTTGCAAATGTAAGCTGGGTAATCTCTAAAATAATGACAATAAATTTCTTTCATTCACAGGACTATCTACCTCAGAGGTACAGACTTAGTGTTCATTCGTTATTAAAGTTCTTGTAACTAGTTTATGATGATTATGAGTAATAGGGTTACGTAGGAGAGGTGCCAGTTTTGAAATCACACAAATGATTGCAAATCCTGGCTCTTGCACTTCCTGGTTATATAACTAAGTTTCTCAGCCTCTCTAACTAAGTAAGCTCAGGTTACTATTTCTAAATTGGGGACAATAGTAACTACTTTGTAGGCTTGTCAAGAAAACTTACTTAAAGTTTGTAAACTACCAATCTACTATGCTGCAGCTAACTGCTTGATAAATATCAATTCCCTTCTCTTTTCTCCCACTTTAAATAGTTCAGAGGTATTAACTAATTTGGGAAGTATTTGCTTTTGGAATGAAAGGTTTTTGGGTTCAATATATGTTTTACTCTCCTTAAATTACCTTGGCCACTGCAGGTACTTACTGGTACATCAAAGATTTAAGCATATACCATCCCTCCAACCTGTAAACCCCTAAAATAACTAAAAAAGTACGTAGATGGTTCACACCCAAAAGATAAAAAAACATGAGAGCTGATGAGATAAGTGGACACTAAATGAACAGATTCCCAGAAAGGTGAAACCTGAGCCATAGTGTGGGAAATACAGAAATTTCCTGATTTGTAACAGAACTGGAAAACGACTACTCAGGAATCTGGGGCCAGGTATTACTGACAATGGTGTAAAGATAGAATGGATACAAGAAGCATTTGTCAGGAGTGTATAGAACACAGAATAAGACCACTCCTTGTAGCTGAGTAATAGCTCCCACCACACACACACACACACACACACACACACACACACACACTTTACGACCTAAAAGAAGCCTAGGCATTTACCTTCTGGAGAGGGTAAACTGTAGGATTTAAGATAGAAGGACAGCAGGCACCACTGAAGGTGAGCATACATACTGGAAATAGGGGGCAAGGTGAGAGTGGGCATGTTGAACTAGGATACCCAGCTTTTCCCTCTAATCCACTCCCAAGACAAGAGAAATCAAGCTAAGACCTCTGAGGCAGAAATTTGAAAGGTTTCTACTGAGAATCAGACTAGACCATGAGAAAAGATCCCGACAATATTAAAGATGTCTTTATAAAGGTAAAGAGAGTCCTTTTCTTCCTGATACAGGAGAGGGGGATAGTTTTATAAATGGAAATTTCTCGGGGCACTTGGGTGGCTCAGTTGGTTGAGCTTCTGACTTGACTTCAGCTCAGGTCATGATCTCACAGTTTGTGGGTTTGAGCCCGGCAATGGCTCTGTTCTGACAGCTCAGAGGCTGTGTCTGCTTTGGATTTTGTGTCTCCTTCTCACTCTGCCCCTCCCGCTCATGTGTGCAGTCTCTCTCTCTCTCTTTCTCTCTCTCTCTCACGAATGAATAAAAACATTAAAAAATTTAAAAAAAAGAAATGGAAATTTCCTTTATAAATGTAAATTTCCTTTACAAAAGGAAAACTTATGCCTTTTTTAAAGGAGTTTTTCCTGTGTCTACTGTTTCTCGATGGACTTTAGCTCAAAATAATCCCCATATTTTGGGGTGGCACATTCTGGTACCTTTCAAGCCTTATATACAGGATTATAACTTCCCTTCCCTTCCCTTCCCTTCCCTTCCCTTCCCTTCCTTTCCTTTCCTTTTTGGCAAATAAGGAAACCAGCTTTACCTCAAAGTAAAAGCAGTTTATTGTCATTGAAAATCATTCAAAATGTCAATTACCAATGGTACAGTTATCTTTGATTTATGGTAGACAGAATAAAGAAGAAATCTGTTAAGCTTTGAGAATTTTGTTCTGATTACATGACAGTAGGACAACAGAGCAAAATTAGCCTCTATTCAGTTAGGGGCTAGTTCATTTTGTCAAAGTTAATATTCACAATGGTTCAGATTAGCCTCAGCTTGACCATGGCCAGCAGGGTTATTGTGCATTTTGCCAACCCCCCTGTAAATGGGTTAATTCTACATGCAGATAATTATGTGGAAATGTAAGTGTGTGTGTGTATGTGTGTGTGTACAAAGACTCCTTGACTGGTCTTTTCAACACTTCTGGGCCTTCTTTTCTTCTTTTTCTTTTCTTTTTTTTAAAGTTTATTTATTTATTCTGAGAGAGAGAGACACCGGGAAGGGGCAGAGAGAGAGAATCCCAAGCAGGCTCTGCGCTGTCACCATGGGGCCCAATGCTGTCCTAAAGACCTTTCATTCCAAATTCCAATTCCAATGCGGGACTCGAACTCACAAACCCACGACATCCTGACCTGAGCTGAAATCAAAAGTCATCCGCTTAGCCAGTGGAGCCACCCAGGCACCCCTGAAGCTGACTAGACCTTTATCTCTACCCCGTCCTTGAGAGTCTGCGGAGCCCAGTTTTAACACATATCTTGCTCAGTTAGTTTAGAGAGAATGCCCCACTTTTATATTTGATCACCCTCGATATCTGCCAAATTCCTCATCCCCTACCATCTCTTCAGTGATGTCTGATCAGCTTGCCCTGCTGTCAGCAAGAATCCTGTTAGGTCAGTTCAGCAAAAAGTCCCCCTACCTTTGATGTCTCCTCTTCATGATTTTCTACCCACTGACATCGGCCCCTACCCCAACCTGCTCCCTGGCTTGTACATCCCTACTTCTTGTTGTTTTCAGAATTAAGCCGGTTCCATCCTGAACTCTTTTCCTCACTGCAGTTGTTTCTGAACAAAATCTGTTTTCACTGCTGTAACTACTGTCTGGCCATAGTTTTCAGTGTGTGTGTGCGTGTGTGCACATGCACACACGCACATGCACACACGGGCATGCTTATTGAGAAGTCCCATTAATTCATGCCAATTCTGTACAAAGAGTCTACATTAGTGAAAAAAAAAATCTCACAAAATGCTTTGCTGGTAAAGGTCCTTATAAGACTTATTTTAATGACTAGATGGGGTTGTGTTTTATTCTCTTTTGTAAAGTTTCCTCCTGAGACCTTTCTTTTCTAATATCTGACAGAAGCTATGAAGCTTGAGCTCAGTAAGGGTAATCATTAGCAATGTGCCTGTTGAAATTATTCCACAAATGCCACTGTAATCAACATACATTTTTAGGGTAAGATATTTTCTTTCCAGAGAAGATTATGGTATATACCACAACTTTTATATTCAATCAACTCAGAGCTCTTAATTTATGCAACATGGTGGAGACCCAACTTTTACTTTCAAGAATATAATTTTATAGGTGAAAAATTGAAAGGACTTTTTTGTCCATGTTTTTTAAATTCAAAGACAGCCTTTCTCAGTCTTCACTGCTTATAAATATATTAATTGTGCTTTTCTTAAGTTTGTTTTTTATATTGTATTTTCTTTCAATAATATTCATAATATTTAATATTATTATAAACAGAGATCTCTAATCCCTAAGTCAAAAGGAGAAAATAAAGTTCTAGGTTCTAATTTTTAAGCAGAACTTTGAAATTTTGAGCTGAATCATCTTAAATAGCCATGTAGCGCTTGCTTCTGGAAAAAATGTGCTGAGGATAATTTAGATAATTTATTTAATTTAAGGTAATTGGGGAAGCCAACTTTACTTTCATGTATTACCTAAACATTTTCTTGGTAGATAGAGTTCTCTAAAGGAAAGCTCATTTTAATATTTATAAGTCTAATTAATGTTAGTTATTTATAACAAACATAAAAACTGATGCATTTTATGTTTTCTTCAGATGACTCAGTTAGAAGGATAAAGTATATTATAATTTTATTTGTTGATTTTTATTCTTAAAAGGAGAGTTCTAATCAATAATGATACAGTGATTCTTTTCATGAAGAATTTTTTTTTCAAGGGGACTTTTGTAGGGAAAAATCACACACTTCCTTGTGTTATACAGCAAGCATCCTGTGTGTTATTTAGAGATCCTTTATCACGGAGGGTGGTCCAGTGGTAATTTACCAGGAAAAGAAGGAGTGTACAAAAATTTAATTATTATTTGACCTCAAATAATTATATGCCACTAAACTAATTAAAGAGCAAATTAACAATGTACCACTAATGGGCAGGCTGTTCCTTGCATGACTCACTCATCTTTCACAAAGAATAAGTGATTTGTATTAGAAAAGAGTTGCTAAGGATGTTTTTGGGGATAACTATCGCTGTCATTGCTATGTTAAATCACAGGCCCAACCTCTGGATAAAAAGAGTCAGGCTTATCGGGAGCCAGGGAAACAGCAGCTCTCGGCCCGATAGCCTTGACTCAAGGCCTTGTTTAAAGCTATGAGTCAGTGCAGGGCGGCCGGGCAAGCCTGTTCCTCTCCGTTCCTTCCAAACCAGCCATTCAGCCTCTAATGTGCGGGTTGCGTGCCTCAAGTCGATTATTTCTGTGGAGTCCATCAGAGTCGGGTCGTATTTTCCCAGAAACATTCATCTTCATTTCCAAGTGCATGAAGTGGGTTCAGTGGTAGTACTGTCCACAGGGCAGAGTTAACAGTTTAATCATAACAACAGCTGAAGAAACTGCTAGAAAAAATGTTCATTCGAACACAGAGGCTTTTAATCTATCCATGTGGAGGCTATGCCTGTTGGAAGTGAGTGTGCTTGTATAGCTGTGCGGTTTATTTTTATGGTGAGAATCAAAATATACACAAGTGTAAACAGGGACCCCCTAATTTACATGTGTTATTATTGAGAGGATATTTTTATGTCCATTCTTTCCTTTCTTGTAGCTTTTTATCATTTCTTTTATTTATTCCATCCATTTTCATGGAAGTTTCAAATCCTTTTTTTTTAATTTGGGGGAGGGGCAGAGAGAGAGAGAGAGAGAGAGAGAGAGAGAAAGAGAGAGAGGGAGAGAATGTTAAGCAGGCTCCTCATACAGCCTGGGCTCAGTCTCCCCACCGCAGGTGAAATCCAGAGTCCACACTCAACCAGCTGAGCCACCCAGTAATAAATATATTTCTGTCAAATCACAGCACGAATGTGATAATAACCAACGATTGCCAGTGGGCAGGTATAATAGGAATCGTGGCTCCATGGGGAGACCATATTCCTGCTGGCGACCTTGATCCTCTGGGCCAGTCTATTACCACCGTGCTTAGAAAGAGGCTAAGTTGGAAATCCAGATTTTTATATGAACTCAATTGACTTTTAAAAGTTGGCAACTAATTTAAAAAATTTTCAACACTGTGCAGGCCAAAAGCCAGCCTGTGAGCTGTTTCTGGCCCTGGGACTGCCAATGCGTAACCTCTGATTTGAGCTCTAAAGTTCTAATGGCATTCTTTATTTCACTTTAACTTACTGAGCCTCATTTTCTGTTACCTCTGTGCCAATAGAAAGTTTTGCCAGTAGAAAGTCCCATAAACAATTTGAAAAAAAAAATGGGTCAAGTAATTACAAGTCATTTGACATAAACTATTTATTGTCACTTTTTTAGGCAAGGAAAGAGAGAAGTTACATGATTTGCACAAAGCTCATAAAACGTGTACCTTCCAAATACAAATCTTCTGTTCTTTCCAGCCACTCTGTATTATGATCATGGACTGAATTGTGTCCTTTCCACCACCCCGGTTCCTGTGTTGAAGCTCTACCCCCAATGTGACTTTATTTGGAGGTAAGGTAATTAAGGTTAAAGAGGTAATTAAGGTTATAAGAGGTCATATGTGTGGGACCCTAATCCAATAAGACTGGTGTCCTTTTAAGAAGAGGAAGATGGGGCGCCTGGGTGGCTCAGTCGGTTGAGCGGCCGACTTGGGCTCAGGTCATGATCTCGCGGTCCGTGAGTTCGAGCCCCGCGTCGGGCTCTGTGCTGACAGCTCAGAGCCTGGAGCCTGTTTCAGATTCTGTGTCTCCCTCTCTCTGACCCTCCCCCGTTCATGCTCTGTCTCTCTCTGTCTCAAAAATAAATAAACGTTAAAAAAGATTTAAAAAAAAAAAGAAGAGGTAGAGACATCAAGGGCTTATGTGCGCAGAGAAAAAGCCACGTGGGGACACAGGGAGATGGATGTCTGCAAGCCAAGGAGAGAGGAGACCTCAGGAGAAACCAAATCTGGAGGCACCTTGATCTTAGACCTGCAGCCTCTAGAGCTTTGAGAAAATAAATTTCAATCAAGTTAAAAAACAAAACCAACCCAAACCACAAAACCAGAGGCAACGACCATAGCCTCCTCCCTTCAAATTCCCAAACACCGATGGCTTCATATTTTCTGCACTTCAGGGATTCTCCTATTACTAATTATGTAAAGTTCAAAATACTTGAATGAAAAGTAACAGGTTCCATTATTACAAACTATATGAGATCAGACACCCAAATTTAATACTGTAATGGGGACGCGATTATGTTTGTTGAATGAATGAATGCTGCTAAATACTTTAATGTTTGCAAATGTCAGTGTAATTAAAATATATCCCTCTTCTTTTGAATGCCACTGATGTAGATATAAATGTTGGAGTCTTCAAAAAGTCATTTTTACCTACATAAATTGTGAGAAGAAAGGTTTTTATTTAGACTTAGCACTGTATTAAATTTCACTCAAAGATGACACTTTTTTCATTCCTATATGTATTATTTTATTATAAATTATTTGGAAAAGTAAATATCTAACATGCACTCAGGTATGAACCACAGGAAAAAAAATAGTATATTTGAAATGAATATTTTAGAAAAAGTTATTTTGATTAGAAATTGAATTTTAATGATGGATTTTTCAGAATGAAGAATCTGAGTGACACAGTTGACCAATTATCCTATTTGAAAGAAGTTTCAAGGCATGGACCTGGGTGAAATGATTGTATTACTATCTAATGTGAAGGGGAGAAAAAAGGATTAAGAAATTAAGACATGTCCTTAATATAATACTCGTAAGCTATTTTCTTTTCTTTCTTTTTTTTTTTTTTTTGAGTTTATTTATTTTGAGAGAGAGAGAGAGCAAGTGACAGCGCATGTGCAGGGGAGGGGCAGAGAGAGAGGGAGACAGAAAATCCCAAGCAGGCTCCATGCTGTTAGCACGGAGCCTAATGTGGGGCTCGAGCCAATGAATCCATGAGATCCTGACCTGAGCAGAAATCAAGAGTCGGTCCCTTAACTGACTGAGCCACCCAGGTGCCCCAAGCTATTTTCAAATGTAAAAATAATCACTTATTTAGAAAACTAAAAATGTGTTTGTTATCTTAAAATAAAAATTTCTATAAAATTATATTTAATAATGAATAAGAGATATTAATTCCCATGATATCCAAATATAGGCTATGCTTACTGTGTGTATACAAATGACAGAAAGAAACTAGAGACAGGGGGGAAAAAGGAAGAAAATACTTTAATTTATAACAGATGTTTAAAACGCACCTTGGATACATTCATTATGGACGTACACAATTAATCCTTCAGAGACGGCATCATGCTTTCCTTACCTGTTCATTGGTTTACACCTGCGCATTAGGAGTGCACCTGGTTGAAACGTGAGTGACTCCCAGCATCGGCTTGTTAAATCTTTTTCTATAAATTTTCCTCTTTAAAATGGAGCAAAATAAATTCAGAAACAAAGAAACACACCTACATAAACAAGGAGATCTCTGAAAAGCATGAGCAGCCATGAGCAGGTGGAAAGAGAGATTTAAAGGACCTTAGAGCGCTATGAATGTTTTTCACAGTGTCACAATTACAGAAACACCTGGTTCTGCAAATGGGCTGATCTACTGGGAAAATTTTCCACAGTGTTCAATGGGCCTCAGAGCAGCTTTAATACCTAGAATGCTACAGGGAAGATTATGCAGATTTTAGCTACGTTCCGAAATAGAATTAAAAGTGTCTGAGATCCCTGACCACAAAGACCTTCTTGGTAACTATTGTTCTGTCCACCAAGTAAGTCTTTGTTGTGCATTTTTACTGTACTCATTAGTAGCAAAACTTAAAACGTGAGACTTGCCTGATTTGGAGAACATATCAGGCTATAAATCAACTGGTTCTAATTTGATGTGAGGACCTAAGACATCATTAGGCAGAAAAGGAAGTCAGGTTGTTGTCTGGACAGGGAGTTGTTAATTTCTCTCCCTCCCTATTTAAGACACCAAGCTTAGAGTAACATTTTATTGTGAAAATAGAATAGTTGAAATCAGATGTCACATATTACCCTGGTGGTATGTTAGTCAGTTTCTGATCATCCTTATTTCAATTTTTGTATAAATTCAGGATAACATAGATATCTACTGTCTTAATTGTATCTTTCATAACTATAATCACTAAGAGTTTCTGGTTGGCTGTTTAGTTTTGGAAGAGTACTGGAAGGCTAGAACTTTGTAAAACAACAAAAAAATGTTTCTATGCATAAGAACACATAAATAATAAAGATAGATGACTGATATGTACGTATGTATGTATGTATGTATTTATTTATTTTAGATAACTGTTATTTAAAAGCACGGGGGGCAGGGCACCTGGGTGGCTCCGTCGGTTAAGCATCCGACTTTGGCTCAGGTCGTGATCTCGTGGTTCGTGGGTTCGAGCGCCATGTGTCAAAGAGTGTCTAAGGGTGTCTAAGAGTACAGAGCCTGCTTAGGATTGTCTCTCTCTTTCTCTTTCTCTGTCCCTCCCTGACTCATGCTTTTTCTCTCTGTTAAAAAATAAAATAAATAAAATAAAAGCACAGCTCAGTTTCCTGCTCTCCACCAATTGAGAAGTGATATCATCTAATCCTAGTGAGTGTAGCAAATTTATTTAATGTTCTATCCTTAGACCAAAGTCTTCACAGGATGACTATTAATGTTCAGTTTTGTTATTGTGACTTCTCAGACTACTGGGAACTAATACACTTGTTCAGACATAAGTGGAAAAACCACAAGTACAATTCTTCATGGAACAATAATTAGTTCTAGGTTTGTCTCTGCCCTTTGTGGATGTGGAAAACAAGGAGTTGACTGAAGAGTTTCCCACTGATATTTTATGGAAATAAGAGAGTACTGGGTACTTCCTGCTTGGAGCAAAATGGCTTCCTGCGGAATGGATCCATGTGGATTGGGAGATTATGGGATATTTTTCTTCAAAAGCATTAGAAATGTTGGATTGTGCCTGGCAGGTTTGATATATCAGAAGGGAACACAAATTAGGAAGGGTCGGCAAAGTCATAGTGTAAGTTCTTCAACTATTACTCTTATTGACAGGGGAAGACATGGAAGTTTCTGGGCATGGAGTGACGCGGTTTGCTTTAGGTTTTAACAGGATAACTCTGGCTTCTGTTTCAAGAGAGGGGGGGAAAGGACAGAAGCAGAAAGACTAGTTAGGAGGCAATTGTAATAATTCAGGATGGATGAATAGTGGCTTGGATTAGGGTGGTAGCAGAGGAAGTAGTAAGAAAGGGTTGAATTCATTGTGGTTTGAAGCGATGTCATATTTGGAATAATAGGTCAGATTTCAAATCCAAAAGAGGAGCCGAGTGTTGTAGTCTGGAAAATTGGAAGGGTGAAGTTGATTTTAACTGATATGAGCCATGCCACGAAATAACATTTGGTAATATAATCTTTATTAACTGCATATTATATGTTATAATTTAATAATGCCTCAGCTGTGGAGCTTTAGAATTATTTCTGTTTCTTTACTATTATAAATAGTAATAGCTGTGGTTAATATACTTGGAAACAAATATCTCAGTATGTAACTATTATTTCTTTGATATATCCCATTGCCATGAACTTTTAAGACCCTTGACACGTATTGCCATACTGCTTTTCATACTGTGTTTTGCAAATACAACCAGTATGTTAAAGTAAAAATATACATCATATATCTTTCCCTATCTTTTTGTTGTTAGTAATGAATACATTTTATTTATTGAGCATTTAATATTACCAAGCATGATGCTGAGCATTTTACATACATCATTTTGTTTCGCTTTCATGGCAGGATATTATGTAGATACTCTAATCTTATTTTACTCATCAGGAAAAAATCACAGAGAAAATAACCTGTCAAAGGCATTTAATTGGTAGTGTCAGAATTCAAATAACTATCTAAATTCAAAGGCTGTTGCTGTTAATTACTATGACATATTGTCTCCTTATTGTAAAACCTGTGTTTTCATTTTTCAGTGCATGTCTTACAAGATACCTCTAGTTATATTTTTAAATTTTTTATATTTTTAAAAAGTCTATGTTTTAATTGGGATCTTTAGCCCATTAATATTTATTGTAATAACTGATATTTGATTTTACTCCCGTCCCTTAATTTATTCCATTTGCTGTTTTGCTTTTGTTTTTTATATGCCTCTGTAGACCTATTTTATCTGCCTTTGTTTATTCCAAAGCTTTGGATGTTATATATTCCACCTTGAATTTTGTGAATGAGTAACTTATTTTTTCAAAGACAAAATTGAATTTACATTTCCTCAATTTTTAATTTCATAGCTTTCATTCACTTACTCCTTGAGACCTTTTCATGCACCCTGAGAAATGAATGTGTTTGTTACAAAATTACCGTGCTTGTATTTTTCAAAAATGGCCACAACCATACTTCCTGTGCCACTCATTCCTCTAGAACAGGGGTCAGCAGACTTTCCTGTAAAGAGACAGCTAGTAAATGTTGAAGCCGGGTGGGCCATGTGGTGCCTATTGCAACTACTCAGCTCTGCTGCTGTGATACAAAGGCAGCTGTAGACTACAGAAATTTATGAGTGAAGTGTGTTTGTGGTTAAAAAAAAATCTTTACATTATCAAACAGCGGGCCGGATTTGGCTCACAGGCTGTAGCCTCCCACTCCCTGTTTGAGAATGAGTCTTTATACTCCTCCAGTAAGAGGTGGAAACAAATTTTCTTCCACCCAAATCTGGGAGGATCTTTGTCTCATTCGTAAACTATAGAATGTGGCAGATGTGACTGCAAGGCTAGGTCAGAAAAGGGAATGAAACTTTTTCCTTGTTTGCTGGAAGACTAATGTTGGGATACTGAGCTGCCACATCAGGAGTGCTGAGGCTCTGAGGCTGCCATGATGTGAGGAAGCTCAAACTACATGGGAAAGCCCTGAGATTACATGAAGAGATGCACAAGCTCCAAGCATATTGTCTGTCTTGTGAAAAACCCTGAGAGAAAACCACACAGATGGCTCCTTACCACATAAATTCTTGACCCAAAGAACTCATGAGAGATAATACAATGATTGTTGCTGTTTCAGGATAGTCACTAAGTTTTAGAATAGGTCAAAATTTCACACCTGTCGGTGGGATGTTGCTGCAATAAAAACCTAAGACATGTTGCATTGGTTTTGGTATTGGACAGAGGTGGCAGCTAAATCTCAAAATGAGTTTTGGTGAAAATTGAAAGGGCATCCAAAAACACATTAGCAGAAGTCTAAAGGGCCTCAGGAGGCAGGCTGTCAGTGAAGGCCTGAGGGAAAGTGAAATGACTGTTAATGGAAAAAGTGAGATTCCTCTTATGGAGTGTGGAAAGTTTAGTAGAACTGTTCTTGGTAGAATTGTTCATGAGAAGAGAGAAATCAACTTAATGACCTTGGTGATATAGCTAAGAAGATTTCCAGGGAGAGTATTGAGGGTTTCTTTCTTTTTTTTTTTTTTTTCAATATATGAAATTGATTGTCAAATTGGTTTCCATACAACACCCAGTGCTCATCCCAAAAGGAATTGAGGGTTTCTTGAGAGAAGACAGAGATGAACTAAAGAGCAAATTATTCAGTTTTTTAAGTGGAATTTGGAAGAAATGTAAAAGGTAAAGAATAGTTTTGTTTTTTGTTTTTTGGGGTTTTTTTGCCATCAAAGTGTCCTCAAGGTAAGACATGGCCTCAGAACAGAGAACAGAGCAAATTTAGATTTTTTAATTAAGGTCTCTAAAAGATCTAAGGTGGTACTTCATAAAACTTATAGACCAATGAAAATAACTCTCAGGATCCTAGGGCATGACTATCAAACACTTCCATAGCTACTAGACCTTCTAAGAATCTAGATATTAACTCAAAGATATTGTGCTTGTATATACTAGAATGAACCCCAATAAGACTTATAGAAAACTCACAAATTTGGAGAGAAAAATGTCCTTTTCCAATAGTAATATATTTTCATTAAAGCTTATTTTGTTGGATAGGAGCATAGCCACTCCAATTGCTTCAAGTTTTTCTTTTCTTTTTTTTATTGTGGTAAAATACATATAACATAAAATTTACCATCTGTACCATTTTTTTTTAACTTGAGAGAGAGAGATAGTGTGAGAGTGGAGGTGAGGGTCGGAGGGAGAGAGAGAATCTTAAGCCGACTCCCCACTCAGCATGGAACCCGATGAGGGACTTCGTCCCTTGACCCTGGAATCATGACCTGAGCTGAAATCAAGAGAGACTCAATCGACTGAGCCACCCAGGTGCCCGCATCTTAATTATTTTTACATGTGTGGTTCAGTAGGGTTAGATGCATTCACCATGTTGTGCAACCAACGACCACCATCCATTCCCATAACTTTTCACCTTGTAAAACTGCAAATCTGTACCTATTAAACAATAGTTACCCATTCTCCTCTCCACAGCCCCAGACAACCACCATTATACTTTCTGTCTTTATGGTTTTGACTATTCGAAGCATTTCATATAAGTGGAATCATACAGCATTTGTCTTTTCATGACCAGCTTTTGCACTTAACATGTCCTCGGGTCCTCAAGTGTCCTCAAGTGTCATCTGTGTTGTAATATGTTGCAGAATTTCCTTCTCTTTTAAAGGATGAATGGCATGCATGTCAATGACGTACACACGATGGCATATACATGGAATGTGCACACCATGTTTTACTTATCCATTCACCCATCATTGGACACTTGGATTGCTTCCACATTTTTGGTTTTGTGAATAATGCTGCTATAAACGTGGGTGTACAAATATCTCTTCTCTTCAAGACCCCATTTTGAATACTTTTGGGGTACATACCCAGAGGTGGAATTGCTGGATCATATGATAATGGTACTTTTAATTTTTTGAAGAATTGTTACACTATTTACCACAGCAGTTATACCATTTTACAGTCCCATCAACAATGCACAAGGGTTCCAATTTCTCTATAACCTCATCAATACTTCTTGTTCTCTGTTCTTTCGGTATTAGCTATCCTAATGGGTGTGAGGTGGTGCCTTGTAGTTTTGATTTGCATTTCCCATTGATTAGTGATGTTGAACGTCTTTCCATGTGATTATTGGCTATTTGTATATCTTCTTTGGAGAAATGCCTACTCAAGTCTTTTGTGCATTTTTGAATTGTGTTGTTTGTTTCTTGGTTGTTGAATTTTATTTTTTTAAAAGCTTATTTATTTATTTTGAGAGAGACAGAGACAGTGTGAGTGGAGGAGGGGCAGAGAGAGAGAGAGGGAGTCAGAGAATCCCAAACAGGCTCTCTGCTGCCAGTGCAGAGCCCAACATGGGGATTGAACTCACAAAACTGGGAGATCATAACCTGAGCTGAAACCAAGAGTCAGATGCTCAACCGACTGAACCACCCATCTGTTGTTGAATTTTAAAAGTTCTCTGTACATCTTGGTTATTAATCCTTTATGAGATATATGATTTGCAAATATTTTCTCCCATTCTCTTATTACTCTGTGGATGATACATTTTGGTGAACAAAACTTTTTAATTTTCATGAAGTCCAATTTATCTTTTTTTTTTCTTTCCTTATCTTTGCTTTTAGTGTCATACCCAAGAAATCATTGCCAAATCCAATATTGTGAAGGTTTCCCCCCAATGTTTTCTACTAGGAGTTTTGTTTTTTGTGTGTATTACATTAGGTCCTTGTTATATTTTGAATTAATTTCCATGTATACTGTTAGGTAAGGTTTCAACTTCATTTCTTTTGCATGCGGATACCCAGTTTTCCCTGCACCATTTGTTGGAAACACTTTCCTTTCCCCATTGAAGAATCTTGGCACACTTACCAAAAATCACTTGACTGCTTATGTGAGAGTTATCTTCTGGGATCTCTATTCTATGCTATGGGTTCATATGTCTGTCTTTACACCAATAGCAGACTGTTTAAATAACTGTAACTTTGTAGTAAGTTTTGAAAGCAGGAAATGTGAGTCCCCCCAGTTTCATTCTTTTTTAAGACTGTTTGGCTATTCAAGGTCTCTTGAGATTCCATGTAAATTTTAATATGGGTTTTTTGAAAATGACATTGGAATTTGATAGGGATTTCATTGAATCCGTAGGTTGTTTGGGAGTAGTAATAGATATTTTAACATTGTTAAGTTTTCCAATCCATAAACATGGGATATGTTTCCATTTATTTTTGTCTTCTTTAATTTTTTTCAGCAATGTTTTGTATTTTTCATTGTACAAGGCTTTCACTTCCTTGGTTAAGCTAATTTCTAAGTATCTCATTCTTTTTTGATGCTATTGTAAATGGAATTGTTTTTGTAATTTCTTTTTCATTTTTTCATTGTTTGTGTACAGAAATGCAACTGATTTTTGTATGTTGACTTTGTATCCTGATGAATAGTTCTAATTGCTTTTTTGTGGTATCTTTAGGATTTTCTTTATATAAGATCATACATCTGCAAATAGATAATTTTATTTCTTCTTTTCCAATTTAGATGTCTCTTATTCCTTTTTCTTGCCTAATTGTTCTGGCTAGAACATCAAGTCTTATGTGGAATTGAAGTGGTGAAAGTGGGCATTCTTGCCTTGTTCCTGGTCTTAGAGGAAAAGCTTTCAATATTTCACTATTGAGTATAATGT
Organism: Panthera uncia; assembly: GCF_023721935.1. Classification (NCBI taxonomy): domain Eukaryota; kingdom Metazoa; phylum Chordata; class Mammalia; order Carnivora; family Felidae; genus Panthera; species Panthera uncia. The sequence goes on from NC_064811.1 coordinate 147,339,510, forward strand.
TTCCTGTGTGTTCAGATTGCTTTTGTTAGAGTTTGTGGTTTGTCTTTTTTATTTCTTTAATTTTAGCCATTTTGTTTCTGTATGGCACGTGGCTTTTAAACATCACATAACTAGACTTTTTTTGTTTTGACACTTTACATATTTGGCATGAATATTTGGCCTTCAAATGTCTAATATTAATGACTACTTTTTTCTTCTTTCAAAATATGGAAGAATCTTAGTGTGTTTAAATTGTTATCACCTTCCTGTATCTTACATAATGCTGCTTTACAAAATTTTAGTTTCACCTTATTTTAATAACCAGGAAATTAGTCGTTATAATAATTATTATTTTATAAAGTCCATACTAATGTAGATTTACCCACATATTTAGCGATTTTTTATGTGTCTTTATTTGTTGTATTCCATCTTTCTTATAAATTCAGTTTCCTTCTTCATCAGGTGTTAACTTTCATTCAATGAGGGATTGTGAGAAATAAACTCAATTTGTGTATGATCGAAACTGAGTTTCTTTCACCCTTACTCGTGAGTAAGAGTTTAGCATATAGTTTATAATAGTTTTGTATGTTCTTGAATATTAATTATTGTGTCAGATCTTTGAATACTCCATTGTTTTATGGACTATTGTTGAAATTGTTACAGATAACCTTTCACTTCTCTTTGATTACATTTAATAATTTCTTCTTATCTTAGGTGTTCTATAGTTTTTCTCTCATATATGGAGTACTGGTGCTTTGGTTGTTAATTTAATTTAATTTAATTTAATTTAATTTAATTAATATTTTAATGTTTATTTCTTTTTGAGAGAGCACGAGTGAGGGAGGGGCAGAGAGAGAAGGAGACAGAATCGGAAGCAGACTTCATCCTCTGAGCTGTCAACACAGAGCCCCACGTGGGGCTCAAACCCACGAACAACGAGATCATGACCTGAGCTGAATTCAGACGCCCAACCAACTGAGCCACCCAGGTACCCCTTGGTTGTTATTTTTAAATTCTGCTTAGAACTCACTTTCTAAATTTTTGCTCTAAATGTTCTCAGCCATTGTCTCTCAAATAGTTCCAATACCTACTTCTTCTATTCTCTATTCTGGTACTCCAATTATTTACTGTATTGTGTCTTCATGCAAAATATTCTGTTACATTTTGTGTGTTTTTTATGTTTCTGTTTTCATTCTGTGTAGTTTCTTCATATTGATTGTCTAGATTAGCAATTCTTTCTCTAAATGTCTCTAATCTTCTGTTTAACCTATTGTGTTTTTATTTGCATTAACTATATTTGGGGGCGACTGGGTGGCTCAGTAGGTTAAGCATCCGACTGTGGCTCAGGCCATGATCTCACAGTTCCTGAGTTCGAGCCCCACATCGGGCTCTGTATTGACAACTCAGAGCCTGGAGTCTGCTTGGGATTCTGTGTCTCCCTCTCTCTCTGCCCCTCCCCCACTCATGCTCGCTCTCTCTCTCTCTCTCTCTCAAGAATAAACATTAAAAAAATTTTTTTAAACTATATTTGGAAGTTCTGCAAGATTCCAAATCTGTTTGTCCGTTTAACCTAGTGGTCTGTTTTTATGTTTCTTATCCCCTTTTTTAGTCATTTTGTTTTATTTTGTTTTGTTTTTAGTCATTTTAATTTTACTTACTTTATAGCCTCTATTAAATTTTTCTATTATTTGAGATTTTTGAAAATTCAAATTGGCTATTTGACTTTCTACTGATTCTCACACATGGTGGGTTGTTTCTTATATGTTTTAAATTTTGGTTTGTGAACTCCTGTTGAAAGGCTTTTGTCTGTTCATCCTAGATTGAAAATGTGTCCTTTGAAAGTCATTTTTTTTTAAAGTTTCTGCTAAGTTACCGGTGAGTATCACTGGTCCAGGGACAGTCTATATATTAATTTATCAGCTTGAATGCTCTAAGATTATGTTGAAAGGACACCCAAAACCCAAATGTGCAAGAGGTCCAGACAATGGGTATACGTTTTCAGTGGAAATATTTTTTTTCCCCACTCAGAGCACAGATGTAGATGATCTTTATCTTTATATCTAGGACAGATTGTTTTATATAGTCTCCCCTTTCGTGCTGGGCACAGTCTTCTGAACATCTCAATTCAATGAAGGAAGCTCACAAGTTCGACCTTATCAATTTTACCTCCTTACTTCAGATTGTCATCTTAGCATGAGTGCCATTTTTTTTTTCCTATGACACAGACAACCGTTTCCAGGGGATTCCTGGTTTTTAAATCCTCTGTGTTTTTGACACGAAGATATTTTTAGAAAGTCACAAAATCCCTTAAAAATTTTTATTTTATTTTATTCAATTACTCTTACATATTGATATTGTAAGAGGTCTAGTTTTCCATATAACTTGAACCCGGAATTGAGAACTAATTTTCAAACTTTCTTTTTTGGTAGGAGAAATCTTTTTAGATATGAAACATTATTCAAAATTATGGTTTTTTTCTTTTTAACAGGAAAATGAGAAAGCAATTAGATCAAAGTGGATATAAAGCAAGACATCTTCCTTTTCACCCTCCTGTGACTCCTGGGGTAGCTCTAAGGGCTTTAAGGCACACACTTTGCAAACCTCTTTAATGGGATCAATCTATTCTCGTAACCTCTTAACATAAGCTTGGTGTCGTGAAAAATGTAATGGAATTTGATCAGGTGACCTTGATTAAAATCCCACGTTGCTGCTAATTAGTAATATGACCTTGTGCAAACTATTCAACATCTCTGGGACTCTCTTCATTTTTAAAAACAGAGACTGTTGGACTACATGATCTCTAACCTCCTTTTCTGAAACATTCTAAGCATGTAATGCCCAACTCAAAATCCTCCTAACATAATATTTTGGAGACACTCCAAGTAAGAATGACATTGTAGAACTAAATTAATGGAACACAATTCTCTGCTCTTTATGCTCTAAGAATTACTTAGCGATTTGCTTATTTTGTGTAACTTGTCCAAAGACATATTTTAAAATCGGAGTTTTTAAGTCTAGATGTTGGTTGAACAGTTAGACATTAAATGCAACCTAAAACTATGTTTGAGTGTTTATGACTAAAAATTGCTTAAATGATAAAAAAAAATCTGCACACAGCCAACTTTAAGTATAATTTAGGTGTAAAGGGAATAATTAGTAAAGATAGGTTCTGAAAAGATGTTTGTAAAAGAATTTCCTCATCAATCCTTTTCCTTCAGCCACCACCAAATTGATCATAAGAAAAAGTCCTCAAAACCTAAATTTCTCTTAGTAACCATGACAACATTCAAAACAAAAAGAGTTTTAAGAGGGCTTCACTTTTCTCCCTTTTTACTTTGTGGCAGTAATCATTTCTGCTTCTGAAACAAGTTCATCTAAATTTATTACACTACTTTACATGGAGATTAGTACATACCACAAATTAGCTCTGTTTTAGCTTATTTAGGATACAGCTAATAGCACAAGAAAGAAAATTGAAAGTGCTGGTGTGATATGGTGTTAAATTATATTTTACAAGCGTTAACTTAAAGTGTCACTTACATTATTATGTAGTTTTCTTTCCATTACACTTTGAAGCTTCATTTTAATGATCAAATATGAGATAAAACATATCCTTTATAAAATAGGTCAGACTTGGACTTGTAGTTGGTTGATGACCTAATTGTATAAAAAATTGAAGTTAAGACATTGTTAGTATGTTGGGTTATACTAGGGAGGTACATACGCTGAAAATACATTTTCCCCCAAATTTTAGAAGTAATTTTTCTACCTTTTTACTGTGATTTGTTCTTCAAATTGAATTTAGATTTACAAATTTGTGATTATATTTTATGCCATGCTGAATTTTACTTAAAAGCAACTCCTTTAAGGTGGTGTGGGAAATAAGGGAAAGAAAGAAAATCAACAAAATGGAAATGCAACTTATGAAATAGGAAAGGATATTTGCAAACCATCTCTCTGATAAAGGGTTAATATCCAAAATGTATAAGGGACTCATATAAATCAATACCAACAACAAAAAAAACTACATCTACTTTATAAATGGGTGGAGAACCTGAGTAGACATTTTTTCAAAAGACATGCAAATGACCAACAGGTGCATGAAAAGGTGCTCAACATCACTAATCATCAGGGTAATGAAGATAAAAACCACAATGAGATATCCCCTCACACTTATTAGAATGGAGCAAGTACTGGTGAGGATGTGGAGAAAAGGGAACCCTTGTGCACTGTTGGCAGGAATGTAAAGTTGGTGCACCCTCTATGGAAAACAGTATGGAGGTTCCTCAAAAAATTAAAAATATAACAAACATATGATCCAGAAATTCCACTTCTGGATATACATCCAAAGGAAAGGACATCAGGATCTCAAAAAGATATGCGCATCCCTTTGTTCATTGTGACAGTATTGGCAATAACCAAGATATGGAACAACTTTAAGTGTCTATCTATGGATGAATGGATAAAGAAGATGTGATAGCTCTATCTACCTACCTACCTATCTATCTACCTGATCATCTATCATCTATCTATCAGCCATGAGAAAGAAATCCTGCCATTTGCAACAGTGTGGAAGCAACGGGAGAGCGTTATGTTAAGTAAAAGAAGTCAAACAGAGAAAGACAAACACTCTATGATATCATTTATATGTAGAATCTAGACAAGCTGAACTTAGAGAAATAGAATAGAATGCTGGTTGCAAGGGATTGGGAGTGGAAGGGAGTGGGGGAAATGGGTAGATGTTGGTCAAAAAAGCGTGAACTTTCAGTTATAAGATAAATAATTTCGGGGGATGTAATAGTGTGGTGACTGTAAGTTAACAACACTATATTGTATCCTTAAAAGTTGCTAAGAGAGTGTATCTTAAATGTTCTCACTACACACACACACACAAACAAAATGTAATTATGTGAAATGGTGGAGGTGTTAACTACCCCATTATGGTAATTAGTCTGCAATATTTAGGTGTATCAAATAATCATTTTGTTTACCTTAAACTTATTTATTATATGTCAATTATATCTCAGTAAAGGTGGGGAAAAATCGTGCTACTTGCTCACTTAGTAGTGGAAAAAACCATGTCGTTTGGAATTCAGTTAGGTAACAGTTAAGCATTCGTCTTTATATATTTTATGAAATTGGAAGGGAACATGACCCTGTATTCACATGTAAACATTTGAGATAACGGGTAAGGTCTATTTTATAAATCAGGAAACAATGTTTGCATGTAGTCCCATGGTTTCTGAGGGACAACTAGAGTAAACAGAACCCGCCCCAGGTGTGACCACCTCTCAGGCGGAATGATAAATAATTCTCAGAGGTCAAGGTTTTAATCCCGGAGAATAGGTAGTCAACAAGCAGTGAGTACGTGTCCCCTCTCCCCATTGTTATTAACAATCCATAGGATCAAAGCCATGATAATTAATGAAGCATTTTGAGGGTTTGCTAATATTTGTTATAAAAATAAACTGAATTAAATAATTTAATAGACTGAATTAAAATTCTCATAACATTCTTATATTCATATATAAATTAGTGACAGTTGTTTTACATAATCTTTGGAAAAACTCTAATTTTTAAAATGGTTTGTTGAAAAAAAAAATAACAGGAAGATCCATGTGGTAATACCTTTTAAAAGGTTCCGAGTCATATTATAAAGATAATTTGTTTATGGGGGCAGGGGGTTCTAGTTTTTAGTGGCAGATATTCCTTATTGGGTGATAATAAGTAGTTACATTTAGATACACATCATGCTTCTGGTAGTCAGTCAATGAAAATTAGAATCTTTAAATATATTAGACAATATAGAAAAATACTTAGTAGTTAAGCTGGTTAAATCTGCTGCAAGTCAGAAATGCTTTATGAGTTTCCTTAAAAGTTATTTTTTCAGCCGACACCATGCTAATAGAAATGCCTGCATGATTAAATTAAACCTTTTCCATTATTGCAATAGCATAAATCTGCCGAGGATCTCCATAGTCAGCTTATCTTACATGTATTCTCTGTTATTGTTACGGAACATATCTTTCCTTTTAGGGACAGAATTTTAGGAGAAATTCTCAGTGGTACTCCTCATAATAAATATACTTCATGTGTGTGAATAATGTTCAGAATCTGTCAAACACTACCAAGAAATTTTTAAACCTACATCTTCCATAAAGCCAAAGAAAGGTGCTTACATAAAAATGCAGGTTAAATTCTTCATCTATAAAGTCACGGAGTTTCAAAATTCCTTTTCACTGAAGGCAGTGTGCAGTGGTGGATGACTTCAATAATAGATGGCACTATGAGCACCCTTGCTAGGTTTTCTACCTTCTCTGTCTCATGGGTATTCAGTTTCATACCAGGGTTCGCTCTTTGGGGAAGTGTCTTCCACAGTGACGGACTACCCAAGTCAGGTCTAGTTTGCACAGGGGGCTTCCACTTATCAGCGTTTGACCCTATGAAATTGCCATTTTTGGAGACTAAAAAATTGTGGAATGTCAGCAAATTCGTACCCCTCAACCTACCTAATACTTGTATACTTGTATGACGACGAGTAAGTAATTTCTCTTTTTTCTAAACTTATTTATGTATTTTGAGGGAGATAAAGGGAGTGAGTGAGCGCGAGCAAGAGGGGGAGAGGCTGGGGCGGGGGGAGAGAGAGAGAATCCAAGCAGGCTCCACACCATCAGCATGGAACCTGAGGAGGGGCTCAAACTTGTGAACTGTGAGATCATGACCTGAGCCGAGATCAAGAGTAGGATGCTTAACTGACTCAGTCCCCCAAGTGCCCCAGTAAGTAATTTCTTTAGAGCCAGATATCCTTATTTATAATATGAAGAAAATAAATTTTACCCCATAAAATCATTATAAGAATGATGTGGTTAGCCCACAGCAGTTCCTTCAATAAATGGCAATCATTGTTATAGGAGTATCATAGCAGTAATGGGGACATTTGAGACATTTAAGAAACAGTGTTATTACAAATAAAGTCAGTGTTAGTGAGGGTTCCCATTAAGAAACGCCCCAAAGTACTCAATGTCCTTTAGTGCATGATATCCAAATTTCTAGGTCTAAGTTCATACTTGCTACCTTAGGAGGATTGTTCCCCAATTCGATGCTGGGGTCACATTCACTGTCTTTTGTTCTATTTCAATAGAGTTTCAGATGTTAACATGCAGATATCTCACCTGGGAATAATATGCAGATGTTAACATGCAGATATCTCACCTGGGAATAATATTATTGTTTTGTTTTGTTTTTTCTTACTGCTCTCATCTTTCCTTAATCCTCTTATTTGACAAGCTCCTCTCAGGACGCAAGATGCACCTGAAAGGGTCAGACTAATATGTTGCCACGAACAATTCTCCATTGGGCAGAATGATTTGATCACACATTTCTTATCTTCCCATCTGCTGACTGTCCTCTTGAGTGCCGTCCCTTTTCCACTGCAGGAGTTTCCATCAGGAACCTCCCGGATGAGTTCTTGGTCTTGCAGAATGACACTTTGTTACTGACCAAACACTTCTACCTTTGTTTTTCTGTATGGGATGTAGGAATACCAGCTTGTACCTCACAAAGTCGGGAAATGTGATATTGATAATGCCACATAAATATAAAGTATAAGCAGTACCCAGAGGGAAACAGAAACACTCAGCACAGAATATATATTTCAGCTGTTTTTTTTAAATCATTTTATTATGGCTTTTTTTCTTCCTTCCTAAAAGGAAATCAAAGTTTGGGGAATTTAAGTAATTTACCTAATGTGTCACAGATAGATGCACAACAGGTTTTACAATCCAAATGCATTCTTTTTCTTAAAAAAAAAAAGTTTCTTTACCTTAGAGAGAGAGAGAGAGCATGAGCAGGGGAGGGGCAGAGAAAGAGGGAGAGAGAGAATCCCAAGCAGGCTCTGTGCTGACAGCACAGAACCAGATGTGGAGCTCGATCCCACGAACCATGAGATCATGACCTGAGCTGAAACCAAGAGTCTGATGTGTAACCGACTGAGTCATCCAGGTGCCCCTCCAAGTCTGTTCTTATATCAAAGTCTTATTTGGGTTCCATTTCCCTCTTACGCTCTTCTACAAAACTTAGCATTTATCACTTGATATAATAATGACCTGTGTACTTGTCTGCCTTTTTCCAAATGAAGGGAATGTATTTGTCATCTTTTTTAAGTCCAGTACCAGGAATGTGCTTGATGAATAAGTGATCAAGTAAACTTTCTCCATATTCTGTCACTTGATACTTTGAGAGAGAGCTTCAACTTTCCTGGTTTTTTTCTCTGACTACAGCTTTTGGCAACTCTGAATCACAATCTCCTCATCTCCCCAAAATCTTCTATTACTGATCTCCACCTCTCACTGGTGCTATTGTCTCTCAGGTATTGTCTGGAACTTTCCCCGTGACTGGGGAGCCACCAGTTTCCATGTGCTTGGTCTGGGTTGTGCCAGGAGTGAAAAGGAGCAGAAAGTAGAAAGAAAACACAAGTAACCCACGAAAGCAGAAAGATATCAACAGGCACAGAGAAATCTTGTTTTAACTGACATAAGGCGTTATTCCTGAAAAGAGAGAGCATAACACTTTGCACTTCCTTGCTTGAGCAATGAAAAGCTTCTTCCCAAAGCCTCAGCAGAATTTGCCAAGGTGTAAGACGAGTGAAGTGTCTGTCAGTGTGGTTCAAGTTTGCTTATGGCTCAGTATTTGTAGGAAACATATAGAGGTATTTCTGATTCAAATCAACTCACCAGGTTTTAAAATAATGGTATTCCATTAGGCTTAAAGTTCAGTAAGTTAGATGTAGTTCATTTTCGTTTTTGTTTTATGCTTGTATTCAAGTCCTTGTTTACTACTGGGTGACGCGCTACGGCCATTACGACACCACGTGTTCCGATTCCTATCTTTCTTACTACTGTGCCTTCTTACTACTGCCGTGTGGGAAATCCAGGAGCCAAACACATCTCTATTAGTATCATCATCATTCATTCAAGAAATGTATACTGAGTGCCTACTACGGTCCAGGTAATGGAGGAGACATACAAGAAACAAATACACATGTGTATCGTCAGGAGTGGTAAGTGCTGTGAACAAAAACAAAGCAGAGCAAGATGAGAGCGTGGGAGGCAGTAAGAGGTTGGAGCTATTTTATACAGGGTGGTGAGATCTGGCTTCTTTTGGTGAGCTCACATTTGAGAAGAGTCCCGAAGAAAGTAAGGAAGTAAACCACATGGTCATGTGAAGGAAGAGCATTCCCGGCAGAGGGAACGTAAGTACAAAGGCCCTAGTGGAGAATACTTGATATGACTGGGAAATACCAAGGTGGCTGGAGGAAAAGGAGCCAGGGGGCAAGTGGTAGAGGATGGTGTCAGAGAGCAGATGGAGACTCTATTAAGGTCTTCAACTTGTTCTTCGAATGGTGGAGTAGTGTCACGACCCGCTCAAAAGGAGACTGGAGAGCAAAGGGGTGGAAACAGGAAGACCAGGTCAGAGGCTACTGCAAATAATCCAGGTGGGAGACTGCGGGGGTGTAGGTAATAATGGAAGGAGCAGAAATGGTTGAGAAATAGTCAGACCCTGGATATACTCTGAAGGCAAACTCAACAGTGTTGACTGTTGTATTGGAGAGGGGGAGTCAAGGATGATTGTACATCCTTGGGCTTCAGTAATTGGAAGAACAGAGTTTCTACTGCCTGAGATAGGGGACATTGTGTGAGCAGGAAGTTTCATGGGGAGTGAGGGGGCAGTGACATAAAAAAATGCAATGAATTTTTCACTTTAACATTTAAACAATTCTAGCTGACTTTAACGTTGGCATGGAAATCTCACATTAGTCTGCTGAGAATTTCCTTTGGAAGACCGATCTTCTCTTTAAGGCAATGAGTAAGACTTTTATTCGTCATAACTTAGAAGGACAGTAAACTAAAGTTGGTCGTGATAAAATACAAAATCTCTGCAGTCAGTTTGTGTATACAACTGTCTCGTGGATCTCACCTCCTCGAATAACAGGGATGATTTTGTGGTGTGTGAAGCCAGAAAGCATATGGTAAATGTAAATAGTGAGCTAGCTATCTGGGGTTTTAAAAGTCTGAGCTTAGGTGAAGTGAATGGGAACTGTTTACCGAGAGCACAAGTACTAGCTTGTGGGTGATTCAGATCAGGTACTCAACCAAGATGTCCCTTGAGAGAGGTAAGTCCTGGCTGCTGTGGTGGCTCAGGAATAGCTTGGTGGCTTTCCTGTGCACGCAAAGAGGAGGACACATGTGGAAGGCTGAAAAAAAACCCTTTTCCAGGACACAGCGATATTTAATAAGCATAAATACCTCCTTTTTTTCTCTCCACGTGTGCAATTGCCGAGCTCGGATTTACTTTTCGTATGTTGGCTTGAAATCCACTTTCTTTAACAATTAATTTGTCTTTCTTATTCAATCCAAACAATCATACCTTGTATCTATCATAATGTTTGCGCAGAGTGGTGAATGGGAAACCCCCATAATTAATACTCCTCTAGGGAGCAGCCATAGTGGTCTCTTCAGACCCTTGTGGGAAAAGTTCCCGCACTCTCATTGTGTGCCTGACAGATGCTGTTCATCAAGCAAACACCACAAAGGCCTAAATTAGGAAACGGTCCTAGGAATAACAGACTTCTATAAAGAGGTGAGACTGTCTGACTTGTAGCCTCCACAGAGCAATCTTGTTTCTAAATATAGAAGCAATTTTCGGGCCTCTTTTCAGGGCAGAGAGACAATTATTGCCAAAACAAATAAGGCAGTGTCTCTATACCTCGGGCACCGAATGAATGCCCCCTGGGCAAGGACTGCGACCGGCACAACAGTTCGGCTGGCCCGTGCTAGGCTAAGGACCTCTCTTAATTGTCTTTGAACGGTTTCAGTGTGTCCCCTTAATTGATGGATTAGCTAACTAAAACAGAATGTGAGACACAGGAGGATTGCTATGCACTCCGCACCCATTCGCTTAACAACAAAAATGTACAACTCCTACTAGAGATGGGCGACTGTAATCAAGGGTGCTAATAGCATTTGAAACTTGAGGATAAAATTTCCTCGCAGTCTCAAAATCCCGATTACGCCCTGAAAGTCTCCCTTCGAATTTATCTGGGTGTCAGGGCAGGGATGTGAGGGCTTAATGCTCTTCTCTCCAATTAAGTTAGAACTATGAACGGAATACATAGGGTTTCCACAAATGGCTTCATTGAGCTTCCAGATGGGTGTTCATTAAGGACGACTTGAGGGCCTTCTTTCTGTCTCCATGCCAGCTACCTGCATGGATGTGTTTTCTCAGGATTCCACCCTTATCCCTGCTTCATGATTTAACCCCAGGATCATGTTCTTTATCTCTGCACGATCGACAGCAGCTTCCACATAGGAGTTTAAAGAAAATGTAAGGTTGTTCTGGTCTCCAAATTCTTTTATCTTCTTGACCCTTGCCCTTCTGCTGTTTTCATCTTGACATCTTTCAACTCTGGATAGCCTCAGTTTTCTTTCTTCTCTGCTTTTGCTCCTGGGCCCCCAAACAAGTCACAATAATTTTAGATTTGTGTGTGTGTGTGTGTGTGTGTGTGTGCGCATCTTCAAGGTCTTAGCCTCACTTCCCCCCTCACAGTCAGCCACTGACTTCACTTCTGGTTTAATGAGAATGAGACCACTTCATGCGAATTTGCTCCGCCTCACTTCTGTATCCTTAGCCATCCTGTCCCCTTTTGTCCCCTTTTGTCCATTCTCTTTCTCCCTCTCTCTCTCTTTTAGCCTGGCACATAGTAGTAGTTCAAGAAATACTTGTTGAATGAATAAATAACTGCTTCTTGATCTCAGTTCCTCAAACTAATGGTAATTCGTACCCTGTTCCCTTTTCCCTCATCCTTTCCTCTTCTTGAAAACATGATTAATTTTCTTTGACTTACTGTTTTCTCTTTAAAGGAGACCCTCTTTCTTTGACTATTGGAGAAGGGAAAATACATACAGTGCTGAAAAATAAAATAAAGATCACTTACATACAGAGAAAATTGCTGATAACATTTAGGTGCTTTTTTCTATGCTTTTATTTATTCATTCAAACTAAATCACTCCTATGTTTATTTAAAAGCCTTCTGGGTTTTGTTTGTTTATTTTTTATTTTTTTATGTTTATATATTTTTGAAAGAGAGAGAGAAAGAGTATGAGTGGGAGAAGGACAAAGAGACAGAGACACAGAATCCGAAGCAGGCTCCAGGCTCTGAGCAGTCAGCACAGACCCCCATGTGGGGGTCGAACTCATAAGCCGTGAGATCATGACCTGAGCCAAAGTCAGAAGCTTAACTGACTAAGCCACCCAGGTGCCCCTAAAAGCCTTCTGGTTTTCTTTTTTTTTTAAGTTTATTTATTTATTTTGAGAGAGAGAGAGAGAGAGTGTGTGTGTGTGTGTGTGTGCACGAGCAGGGGAGGGGCAGAGAGAGAGAGGAGAGAAAGAATCCCAAGCAGGTGCCAAGCTTAGCACAGAGCTTGATGCAGGACTCAGTCTCATGGCAGTGAAATCATGACCTGAGCCGAAGTCAAGAGTTGGATACTTAACCGACTGAACCACTCAGGCACCCGTAAAGCCTTCTGTTTAAGCCTCCAGTTTCTTCTACTTCCCACAACATTTTTTAACTGAGTCCCTTGGAGCATGCTAATTTTGCTAAGCTTAAGTTTATGCATCTATGAAACCAATAATAAGAATCACTCATATGGTGGAGGTTAAAGGCAATATTCTGCGTAAGAATTTAGTATACCACTCAGCACAGGGTAGCTGCTCCATAAACATTAACCCTTTTCAAATCCCTTCTTCTTTCATCTTGAAGCTTTGTTAACAATTTATCCTCTTTCACTACCTCATTTTCACCAACCATTCATGTATTTCTTACATACTGTTTGGCATATCCAAGGGCATATATGTAACAGATGTGTTACAAATTGTAGCAATGGTGTGGATACTTAGGAGTCCCATCTTCAGGACTACAACATTACCAATATGTCCACTCACTTTTGTACTTGATGGCTTTGCTTGTTCTGTTTTTTCTTTGTGGAGAGTTCTCCATTTCCACCTGCAGAAATTCTCCACCTTCTCTTGTGTTCAGATGGCACGCTAGCTACTCCTTCATGGTTTTCTTGATTGACAGGCTGCATAGTACTTCTTAGATCTCCAAGCCTTTACCATGGGTCTTTCTCAACATATTTTTTTTTGCTTTGTAATACAATTATTTGTGTGTAAATATACTCTCCTAGCTTGTATGAAAGTCTTGGTGATAGATGGTTTGTCATTCATTTTTACCTCCACAAGCATAGTATATGCCCAACAAGTATCTGTTGGTAGAAAACTTAGCCTCATTAAAGACTCTATAATATTCTCATGAGAAAGGAATCATACTATGATGCTTCTAAACCCTCAGAAAAAGTCTGGTTCTAACACACACACACACACACACACACAAACATGATAATAAGAAACGGTTAAGTGGTAAGACTTATTAGGAAATTAGGAAATTTAGATAGCTGACCTTGAAGAGTCATTTTCAGGATGTGTAGGACCCTCCCCTTTGCTAACTCCTCCTGAATCTCCTGCTTCTGCCAGACCAGCCTCCAAATTTCACAGCCATCATATTCTTTAGAGAAGACTCAAATTCCCACCATTAGAGCCACTCAGGCGTTCAAGAATTAGCATAGGAAACCACTATAAAATGTGTTCATATTAAATTAGGACAGATATAACATCAGCAAGGAATAATATAACTAAGACATTCTATCCCTACAAGACAGGGTCCTGAGGGACAGAAGAGTGTAAAAAAAAAAGGTAATGTTTTGAGAGAAAAAAAATTGTTAAAGAAGTGAAAAACAATCAGAAGGTGGACCCTACTTGGGAGAGGGTATGAGTTTCATCTTTAGATAAGGACTAGGACAGAAGAAAAGGAGAACTACGAGTAAATTATGACAAGGTTAAAACTTGGTCTACTTAGCAGGGTCCTTTCTTAGCTTAGAAGTGGAGCTTTCAACAAACTCCAATGAAAACCATGGGAGAGGGGGTTTGGAGGTTGAGTCCAGCCAAATTAGGAAGACTTGGAAACACTCGAGCCTCTCTACAGTTCTGTACTAACAAACAACAAATGAAAGACAACATAAAATTCAAGGTTATAAGTGAGAAATTGAACTGCGTGTTAAAACAAGCATACGAATTTGTCAGAGGAAGATTGCAGAACCCAAATCCTCTTTAATGTTTATCCATGACATGAGACCTAAAAGGCATAAGAAAATATGATCCCTAAGAAAAAAAAATCAATGATATAGAGCATTCAAGAAAAAATTAGTATTAATCTATGTAAGCTTTTAAAAAGACAGGAGAAAATACTTCTAATTCATTCTGTAGGACCAAAATAATCCTGATAAGAAGCTTCACAAAGACTTTTTTTTAAAAAGGACATTACACCAATACAACTCATAAACATACACACAAAAATCTGCAAAGTATTATCAATTTGATCAAGCAAATGGGTTTTTTTCCTCCCCCCCAGGAATATAAGGTTGGTTCAACATTTATATATCAATCAGTGTAATTTACCACAAAGAAGAAAAATCATGTGATCATCTTCAAAATGCAGAAAATTCATTTGACAAAACTCAACATCCATTCACGATAAGCATTCTACAAAAACTAGGAAAAGGAGATAACTTTCTCAATCTGATAAAATGGTATCTATGAAAATCTGTAGTCAACATTTTTCCTGATAGTGAGAGATTGAATGCTTTCTCCTTAAGTTCAGAAATGAGCTTAGTATGTTCACTCTCACACTTTCTGTTTAATATTGTATTGGCAGATCAGTTCAGAGAAGGCTGGGGTCATTGAGAGACGAGATACTTGAGGATGTTTATCATGAAACTATGAAGTATGTATAGACAAAAGAAGGAGGAACAATTTGAGCAAAGACTTGAAGGCAGAAATAAAACTGGCATAATGGTAATATTAGAATCATAAGTAAAATCATAGATAAAAATGTAACCTCCCATTCTTATAAATTCAATCAAATTTTCTTCATGGGCTATGTGTTAGTTTTCCACGCTACATAACAGATCATCACAAATTTAGCAACTTAAAACCACATGCATTTATTATCTCACAGTTTCTGTGGGTCAGGAGTCCGGGCACAAGTTAATGAGGTCTTCCACAGAACCACAACCATGGTATAGGCCAGAACTGGTTTCTCTCATCTGGAGGCTCTATTAGAGAAGAATACTTCCAAGCTCACTCATGTTGTTGGCAAAATTCCCATCCTTGTGCCTGTAAGATTCATGGCACCTTTGTTCTTCAAAGCTAGCAATGGAGAGAAAAAGATACTAGAAAGTATCTTCTAGCAAGATAGAGTCATATAATGTCATACAATCACAAGTGTAGTAGCTCATAATCTTTGGCATATTCTCGTGATTTAAGCAGGTCGCAGATACCACCCAAATTCAGGTGGAGGGCATCAGAAAGGGCATAAGTAGCAAGAGGCAGCCATCACGAGGGGCCCAAAAACCACAAGCCTCAGTTGCTTGTCATCCATAGAAATCATAAATATAGCTCCTTCTAGGTACTTTAATCACTTCTGGCTCAAAACAATCTCTTTGGGTGAACTTATTGAGTCTAGTATGATTACACACTTATAGCCCCTATCAGAGCTTTGTCTCCTTCTCTGAGTCTAACCCAACCCTTCCTCTTGGTTTTATTACTAACAAAACTCATGTAGGAATAAACCAGAAGTGACTAGAAAGGGAGAGAAGTTTGGGATGGGGGTAAGATGGACAAAGCATGTGCCTATAAGGCCAAGTGCAGGTCAGGGGACAAAGCAGATCTGGCCACTTCTTAAGTCAGGCCTGTGTTTCAGCTTAGTATTGGGCTGCAATAAGAAAATAATGGATGGCTTAAAATAATTGAGGAATTTATTTCTTATAGTTCTGGAGGCTGAGAAGTTTAAGATCAAGACTCTGGCTTATTTTGTAATCTGATGAGAGTTCTATTCCTGGGATGCAGATGACCACCCTTT
Source organism: Panthera uncia (assembly GCF_023721935.1). Classification (NCBI taxonomy): domain Eukaryota; kingdom Metazoa; phylum Chordata; class Mammalia; order Carnivora; family Felidae; genus Panthera; species Panthera uncia. The sequence continues at coordinate 147,355,519 of NC_064811.1, forward strand.
CACTGTGTCCTCACATGGTGCAGAGGGAGAGAAACAGAGAAAAAGAGAAGAAATAGAAATAAAGGAGAGAGGGAGAGAGAGAGAGAGAGAGAGAGAGAGAGAGAGAGAGAGAGAAGACTCCCTGGTATCTCTTCTTACAAGGACATTAGTCTCACCATGAGGGACCCATCCTCATGACCTCATCTAAACACAGTTGACTTTCAAAGGCCCATCCCCTAAATGTCGTGACATTGGGGATCAATTTTTCAGCATATGGATTTTGGTGGTGGGGGGAATAATTCAGTTCAGTGGTGCTGCTGATATCTCATTAGCTTCTTCAGGGTGGATAATGCATGATTTGGGATCATTCATTTGCAACATTAGATATTCTTGGGAAACCGAGGTGGCCACCACCACAATATCTCACTCCCATGACTTCTGTGGTAGATGATCTTATGGGGGCACAGTAGCTTCCTTTCTACTGGGGAAATCCATCCCATGTCCCACAGACCATGTTGGTGGGGTAATTTTATTGCAAAGTAGAAATTGAGGAGTTTGAGGCTGGCAGGCCAGTTTGTTCCCCCTTTTATCTTTTATGGCCTTCTCTAGGCCCCCAAGAAACCTAGGAATTACCATCACGCCACACAAGGCACCCTAGGAAACCAAGGGCAATCTGTGTCCTCTGTCATTTTTCTATGCCACATGGTGTCTCTCTGAAGTCTTTCTTCCACATGCTGGTAGTGCTGGATAAGCTCAGCTTAGAAAAAGACACAAGACTCAGGGACTTGCCCCTTATGTTCAGAGTCACCCCCAGATATTAGGTAGATCCTCTTGGAGATTGTCTCCTCATTTGGAGATGACTGAGCAGATGATGGTGGCAGCATATAAAATCCTTTCTTTCTCAGTCATCGTTCTCCCCAAACTTACTTCTGGCCCTGAGTAGGATGAACATTAGTTCTTTAAGCTGGCATTTCCTCCATAATACCTTCTTCAGCTACTTGGCTGATTCTTCATTAAATACAGTAGTTTGAAAACTTGTGCCTCAGCAGTATGCGTTTGGTGTGGGGGCATAATGTCATTGTCATAAGTAAATATCTCACATCTGAACATTTGGAAAGTAGACTTGAGGGAAACGAAGAAATTGGCGTAAGGGGAGAAAGTAGGGGCCATAAGACTGGGCACACAATTAGGGGTCAGAATGGGGTTTGCCTTGGAAGTCTGACAGAGGAATGAATTCGATGAGTTACCTGGTTTTTGCCTGTAGTGACAATCTTGTGCATCACTGCTTCCAATGCTTTGTACCTGGAGGGTGTAGAAATAGAATCACACCATTTTAGAAAAAAAATTGAGTGGAAAGTCAATTTTTCAGACTTGAGCAAAACTGAGACATAGAAATCCAAGAGTTGGTACTCTCTTTTCTTAGTTTTTTTTTCTTTTTCTTTTTTAAAAATGATCTTTTTAACTTTTTATCATAATTTCTCTTCATGCTTTCTTCATTTACTTTATGTGAGCTTCCTCACTGGGATAAGTGAAATTCATGGACAAAAGTTTAGCTTTATGTGGGACATAAGGGCTGCGTGTTGGTTTTCATATGGGTAAATGTGGTGGAAGCCTGCATTGATTTGTGTACCCAATGGAGAGCTAGAGTAAGATTTCATTTGAGGAAGCTCCATTGAAGGATGATGAGAATCCTTTGGCTATGGCATGGTTTTTTTGGGAATGCAGCAATCACATGAGGATGATATGATAGCTATCATTTATTATTGACTGTAGAATAAGAAGATCAAACAAACATGCTTCATAGGTTTTTTTTTTTTGTAGGAATAATGCTTTATCTAAAAGTTTGGAATTTGGGATGATATTAGGGAAATTAAAATAACCACCCTCTCTGTAACAAGAGACCAAAAAAAAGGCACTATATAATCATTAAGAAGACAATCCAACTAGAAGACATAACAATTGTAAATATTTATGCATCCAACATGGAAGCACCCAAATACATGAAAGAGTCAATACCAAACATAAAGAAACTACTTGATAATAATACAATAACAGAAGGGGACTTTAAATCCTCACTTATATCAATGGACAGATAACCTAAACAGAAAATCAACAAGGAAACAGAAGCTTTGAATGACACACTGGACCAGGTGGATTTAGGTCCATCCTAAATGCAGAAGACTGCATCCTAAATCAGCAGAATACACGTTCTTTTCAAGTGCACATGAAACATTGTCCAGAACAGATCACATATTAGGCCACAAAACAAGTCTCGATATTTCAAAAAGATTGAATTTATACCATGCATCTTTTCTGACCACAATGCTATGAAACTAGAAATAAACCACAAGAAAAAAATCTGGAAAGAACACAAAAACATGGGGGCTAAATAACACGCTACTAAATAATGAGTGAGTCAACCAAGAAATCAAAGAGAAAATAAAAAAAATATAAGGAGACAAATAAAAATGAAAGCCTGATGATCCAAAATCTTTGAGATGCATCAAAATTGGTTGTAAGAGGAAAATTTATAGCAATACAGGCCTACTTTAAGACAAGAAAAATCTCAAATAAACAACCTAACCTTACACCTAAAGGAGTTAGAAAAAGAACAACAAACAAAACCCAATCTAGCAGAAGGAAGGAAATAATAAAGATCAGAGCAGAAATGAAACTAAGAAAAACAATAAAACAGATCAGTGAAAGCAGGAGCTACTTCTTTGAAAAGACCAACAAAATTGACACACTTCTAGTCAGACTCATAAAGAGAGAGAGAGAGAGAGAGAGAGAGAGAGGAGACTCAAATAAACAAAATCAGAAATAGAAAAGGAGAAATAACAACCAGCACCACAAAAATGCAAATGATTGTAAGGGAATATTATGAAAAATTATATGCCAACAAACTGGACAACTTAGAAGAAATGGATAAATCCCTAGAAACATATAAATTACCAAAACTAAAAAGAGGAAAAAAGAAAATTTGAACAGACTGATTCCCAGCAATGAAATGAAATCAATAGTCAAAAAACCCAACAAAGTCCAGGACTAGATGGCTTCGCAGGTGAATTTTACCAAACATTTAACAAAAAGCTAATACCTATTCTTCTCAAACTATTCCAAAAAATAGAAGAGGAAGAAAAACTAAATTCATTCTACCAGGCTGATACTATCCTATACTGAAACCAGAAAAAGACACAACAAAAAAAGAAAACTATGGGCCGATAACTCTGATGAACATAGATGCAAAAATCTTCAAAAAAATACTAGCAAGCTGAATTCAACAATACATTAAAAAATTCATTCACTGGGGCACCTGGGTGTCTCAGTGAGTCAAGAGTCTGACTCTTGATTTTGGCTCAAGTCATGATCTTGGGGTTTGTGAGATTGAGCCCCACATCGGGTTCCACGCTGACAACGTGGAGCCTGCCTGTGATTCTCTCTTTCTCTCTCTTTCTTTGCCCCTCCTCGATCATACTCATGCAATCTCTCTCTCTCTCTCTCTCTCTCTCTCTCTCTCTCTCTCAAAAATAAATAAAAAAACATTAAAAAATAAAACATTCACCAAAATCAAGTAGGATCTATTCCTTGGGTGCAAGGATGGTTAAGTATTCATAAATCAATGAACATGATACATCACATCAATAAGGGAAAGGATAAAAACTATATAATCATTTTAATAGATGCAGAAAAAGCACTTGATAAAGTACAACATCCATTCATGATAAGAACCCTCAGCAATGTAGGTTTGAAGGAACATATCTCAACACAATAAAGGCCTTATATGAAAAACCCACAGCCAATATCACCCTCAATAGCGGAAAAAGTAAGACCTTTTCCCTTAATGTCAGGAACAAGACAATGATGTCCACTCTCACCACTTTTATTCAACATAGTACTGGAAGTCCCAGCCATAGCAATCATACAACAAAAAGAAATAAAAGGCATCCATATTGGTAAGGAAGAAGTAAAACTTTTACTGTTTGCAGATAACATAATACTCTATATAGAAAAACCTAAAGACTCCACCCAAAAACTGCTAGAACTAGGAAGTTAATCCAGTAAAGTATCAGGATACAAAACCAATATACAGAAATCCGTTGCATTTCTATACACAAATAATGAAGCAGCAGAAAGAGAAATTAAGAAAGCAATCCCATCTTCAATTGCACCAAAAATAATAAAATACCTAGAAATAAACTTAACCAAATAGTTTTGTGAAAGACCTATACTCTGAAAACTATAAACATTGATGAAAGAAATTGAAGGTGACACAAACAATGGAGAAACATTCTATACTCATGGATTGGAGGAACAAATATTATTCAAAAGTCCATACTACTCAGAGCAACCTACAGATTTAATGCAGTCCCTATCAAAATACCAACAGCATTTTCCCCAGAACTAGAAAAAACAATCCTGAAATTTGTATGGAACCCCAAAAGACCCCAAATAGGCAAAGCAATCTTGAAAAAGAAAAACAAAACTGGAGGTATAATAGACTTCAAGTATATTACAAAGCTGTAGTAATCAAAACAGTATGGCACTGGCACAAAAATACACACATAGATCAACAGAACAGAATGGAAAGCCTGGAAATAGATCCACAATTTCACAATTAATCTTTGACAAAGCAGAAAAGAATATTAAATGGGAAAGAGAGGGTCTCTTCAACAAATGGTGTTGGGAAAACTGGATCACTTTCTTACACATTACACAAAAATATACTCAAAATAGATTAAGGACCTAAATGTGAGATCTGAAGCCATAAAAATCCTAGGAGAGAGCACAGGCAGTAATCTTTCTGGCATCAACCATAGCAACATTTTTCCAGATATGTTTCCTGAGGAAAAGGAAACAAAAGCAAAAATAAACTATTGGGACTACATCAAAATAAAAAGCTCCTGCACAACAAAGGAAACAGCTAACAACACTAAAAGACAACCTGTGGAATAGGAGAAGATATTTGCAAATGACATATCCGATAAATGGTTAGTATCCAAAATATGTAGAGAACTTATACAACTCAACACGAAAAAACCATATAATCCAATTAAAAATGGACAGAAGACATGAAGAGATGTTTCACCAAAGAAGACATGCGGATGGTCAACAGACACATGAAAAGATGCTCAGCATCGTTCATCATCAGGGAAATGCAAATCAAAACCACAGTGAGATATCCCCTTATACTTGTCAGAATGGCTAAAATAAAAAACTCAAGAAAGAGCAAGTGTTGGTAAGGATGGGGAGGAATAGGAACTCTTGTTCACTGTTGATGGTAACGCAAACTGGTGAAGCCACTGTGGAAGAGAGTTTGGAGGGTCCTCAAAAATTAAAAATAGAATAACAAACTCTTAACTATAGAGAACAAACTGATGGTTACCAGAGGGGAGATGTGTGGGGGAATATGTGAAATAGTTGAAAGGGATTAAGAGGACATCCACACAGGGGCGCCTGGGTGGCTCAGTCGGTTGAGCGACCGACTTCGGCTCAGGTCATGATCTTGCAGTTTGTGGGTTGGAGCCCTGTGTCGGCTCTGGGCTGATGGCCCGGAGCCTGGAGCCTGCCTCGGATTCTGTGTCTCCCCCTCTCTGCCCCCTCTCTGCTCATGCTCTGTCTCTCTCTGTCTCTCAAAAAAAATGAATACACGTTAGAAAAAAAAAAGAGCACAACCACACAAAATACATAAAATAAAAAAAAATAACCACCCACTATTTTCAATTAATTATTATTGTAACAATACCATAAAATTGAATTAGGAACATTCTGTCTCAATGTATTGATCACATTATATGAAGCTATGTAATGGAAAGCATGTTGTCATTAATAAACTCGAAAAGCAAAAGACGTGAAAATATACTTATGTACGTAAAAAGGTTTATGAATTAGTATTTATATTATAATTTCATTTTTCAGAAAAAATGAAAAACTTCTGAAAGTATTCAGCTAATATGTTAACATTAGTTATTTTACAGTGGTTTAATTATGGATCATTTAAACCTTTTTTTTTAATGTTTATTTATTTTTGAGAGAAACAGAGACAGAATGCAAGTGGGTTAGGGGCAGAGAGAGAGGGAAACACCGAAGCAGAAGCAGGCTCCAGGCTCCGAGCCGTCAGCACAGAGCCCGACGCGGGGCTCAAACTCACGGAGCTGTGAGATCATGACCTGAGCCGAAGCTGGACGCTCAACCGACTGAGCCACCCAGGTGCCCCTAATTATGGACCATTTTTTAATTTTATTTTTGCTTATTTACATTTTCTAATGTGTCTTCCAGTGAATGTGTGTATTACCTGTGTGCTTATTTTTAAAAATTGGGTTTTAAAACATTTCTTTAACCAAAAGAAAAATGGTACGGTTGCTTCAGAGCCCATGGCACCAACTGAAACACGCTCTTCTTTCATAGGATCTTGCAGCAATGAACTGCTGTCTTTTTATAAAATAGAAGCATTTATATTAGGTTTTTAAGCCAGCATTCGTTCAGAAAATTTTCTAGTGTTATGTAACACCAGATTTTTTGGGACACAGATTAGTCTGTCTTAACTGAAATTAAATGTCATCACTATGAAGTTCTACATTATCATGCATTTGTTTTCTGTGGCTAAAGTTTGCCTGATCTTCAGTCTGTAAATACATTGGATGACTTCTTTCCTCATCCTATTGGTGACACCTACAGTGGCTTCCATTTAACTTCGAAACAGAACACTGGGAAAACGGGGCGCCTAGGTGGCTCAGTCGGTTGGGCGTCCGACTTCGGCTCAGGTCATGATCTCGCAGTTTGTGAGTTCAAGCCCGGCGTCGGGCTCTGTCCTGACAGCTCAGAGCCTGGAGCCTGCTTTGGATTCTGTGTCTCTCTGTCCCTCCCCTGCTCATACTCTGTCTCACTCTCTCAGTAATAAGTAAATGTTAAAAAAAAAATTTAACGTGAAAAAATATTTTGGAAACTTTTGGACACTGTAGCAAAGTGTCTCATGGACAATTTTAGGGCGTTTCATTTGGAGGTTTCAAAAATCAAATTCTATGTGTAAAATACAGCATTCCGAAGTACTGGATTTGAACCAGTAAAGAGAGTTGGGTGTGACTTAGCCATTGCTCTGATACATCCCTGTAACCGATACCATTTGTTGGGATTGAGGAGAAGAGTGAATATGAGGTAGAAAATATTATGTACAATTATGGATTAGCCACCCCTACAATGTTATATGTAGTGTTAAATCAGTATCGAGAAAAGGCCCAACGAAGGAAAAGCAAACTCGTTTCAGGCTTGGAGTGGTATCTATACAGGGAGAGTCTCTGAAGCAGCAGGTACTAAAACTTGGAAGGTAAAAATGGATAGGAAACATGTGTAATATAAAATTAACAATAAAAAACACTGATAAAACGCTTATGAAATAGTAGGTGCTATGCTAGGTGCTTTACATATATGAGGTTTATTGAATCCTCATCAAAACAAAAACAAGACAAAACCAGAAACACTTTCCAGGTTAAGTATTTATTATTCCCATTTTACAGCGATGGAAAAGTTGTGTTCAAAGCTGAGGGCAGACTTGCTTGGTAGGTGGTGAAATAGAAGGGTAATCTCATAAATGACATGTGGGGGTAGAGAAGAAGCACACCACAGCGGTAGTAAATTTATGAAACTTATTACCTCCAGGACTGGTATTGGAAGGGTATCTAAAATGATTTAAAAGGCTTTAGAACAATTTACAAATGAACTGTATATAGCCCCTGAGAGTAGCTGTGTGCGCTGAACTTCTAAGATCGACGTCAAAGAACATCCATTTATGGCACCTTACCTGAGACAGGCAACATATTTGTGTCAGACAAAATATGAGTTCAGTCTCAAAGGGTAATTTCTCTCTTTCACTTATCAAAGTGTTTTGTTGGTCGAAAGTGATCAACTATGTTAAATGAATGAAATTTTTTAAATCACCTTAGTTCTTCAATTTAAAAAAGTTTAAATTCATTGATAGCAATTTATAACGTGTAATGACTTACAGATACTAAATAACTTATACTGTAACTTCATAAAATGACAATAACTAAGATAAATTACTTCCCCATAATCTATGGCTCCAATATATTTTATTGTATTGTCTTCCCTAGGCATGTTTCTCCTTCAGCTATACTCATAATGTATATAATACGTGTGTGTGCGCACATGTGTGTGCATTTTCTATTCTGCTTTTCAACTATATCCTTTCATAAACAGTTTTCCATGACATCGCACAGTTTTAAAAACAGTGGTTTTTTACTTTTAATTTTTTTTTGTTTTGCCCTTATACATTTTTTGTAATGTTTGTAATTTTTTAAATTTACATCCAAGTTAGTTAGCAGGTAGCGCAGTAATGATTTCAGGAGTAGAATCCAGTGTTTCCTCCCCTACGTGTAACACCCAGTGCTCATCCCAACAAGAGTCCTCCTTAATGCCTCTTGCCCATTTAGCCCATCCCCCCTCCCACCCCAAACCCCTCTGGCAAACCTCAGTTTGTTCTCTATAGTTAAAAGTCTTATGAAAAACAATGTGTTTTTTTTTTTTAATGGAAAATGGAAATTTAACTCCCTGTTGGTGTTGGATAAAGCCATAATGAACATCTTATACACATATTTGAATATTTTTAGTAATATTTCTTAGCATAGATCATAACAAGTGGGATTATTGTGGAAGTCTGTACCCATTTATACCACCGATTATTCATTTATTATTAATTAATTAGTTATTATTTATTTATTATTATACCAGTTGTTTCAGTACACCTTCACCTTTATTTTCTAATTTAACACTAAGATTTTTAGTACCTATAGATTCCTCCTTCTTCGGATTTTTATGGATTCTTCATGTATTGTAAATTCTCTTCATTAATCAGCTGTAAATGCCTCATGAGGTATACCCCATATGGTGGATGTGCTCTTTCAGACCACAAACTCGGGTATACAAAAAAATTAACTTTATTCTTCTACAACAGAATGTCACTCTACTTCTTTAGCCTCATTGTAGAAACTGAATCTTGATCAACTCAAAGGAAGCCCAATGGATTCTGTTTTGTTTTTCTGTTTCACCCCCGGTAAGTTCAGGGCAGGGTCTTGAGACCATCCTACCCTGCTGTCCAAGGCTGCATATGCAGAGCGTGTTGAGTCTCGTGAAAGCACTGCTTTTGCTCCGTCATGAGCGTAGGTTTGGTAGGTCTGATAGCTTGAGTCTTACCCCCTCTTGGCTTCTCCTGGAAAGTGAAGCACAGGTCTGTGCCCTCGGATCGCTCAAGTCCTTCTCAGGATCATTCACCAGTTTCCTACTGTTTTATTTCTGACTGAATTTCTCATTAACTTCACCCATGGAATTTGTTCCTCTTAAGGCAGGCAGAAAAGTCTAGCTTAGTAAGTAACCTTCTAAATCCCCATATTTCCATGCAGTCTAGAAGCTTAGGCAACTGATGCATACTATCATCAAGGACATTTTCAATCTGCAAAAATATAATATTATCTATGTTTCTAGACATTGGGCACCCTGTATTATAAATGATAAGACTTCAGCTTTTGAAGCTTAAAAGTAAAGAATCAACTTTGTTATTTATGTCCTACCTGGGTTTCTCCCTTATGCTACAAAGGTGAAATGCTTTAGCCTTCTGGTTTGGGGTGGGGTCAGGGTGTTGGGGGAGCACATAGGTAAATACTTTCCACTGTTATTCTATTAACCACGTTCACTCTTCCCCTATGTCCTTGAGAAATGACCAGCAAACCGATTTCAAAATATTCCTTTTCTACTGAAGATATAGGGTAGAATAAGGTGTTGACAAGAAATCTGTAGGTAACATCTTCCACTTTTTGCTCCAATTCCATGGGTCAGTCTATCTGAAATACAATGTTGGTGTTTTTGCTTCTTTGGTGCTAGGACAGTGCCTGCCACCTCATACATATTCAATAAACATTGGATAAAGCCATAAATGGTAGGAATGCCAAGGTGAGCACTATTAGGCAAGTCAGGTCCCCAAGCAGAAGCATATCCAAAGTCTATTTGCAGACATGTTCTAGGTAAGTATAGTTGTGATGCAGCCCAGATTCTATTTCAAAGAGCCAAGATCATGGCTGTGGAAACTGTGGCAATGGTCACACAAAACTGGAAGATGACAATACAAATTTGAGACCAATGAGAAGGAAGAACACACCCAAAACTATTGCAAAACTAAGGCTGCGAGAGGGAAGTAAGTACATGTATCCTTTTTTGTGTGTGTTTTCAGGTGTTGAGGGCAGCTTAAAGGTCTGCATGCCAGACCTGACCTATTCCATTATGTTTTCTGAAACAGTAGGTGTTATTTTTGGATCCACTATGTAGCTATTCCCACAAATTTACCTTCTCTGTTGTGTCCCTGCAGCTCATTTGACAATGAAGAATAATGAAGCGACAATTAAGTGACTCTCCTATAATGCCTCCTAATGCAGTAAAATCTGAAACAAATGGAAGGAAATTTAGCTGAAATATGCAAAGTATGCTGTCTTTGAATTCTTTGAACCCTGTATTCTTTCAAGTCAAGTGGTATGTATTCAACCTCTTTCTCTTTTCACAAGTAGGTAAAATTTATTTTCATGTCACATATATCATTTTTACATAAACAGTTGTCAGGAAGGTGATTTTTGAAGTTAGAAAAGTTTGTTTGCTTTTATGCTAGCTTTGATTCAATATTTACTTCCCAGTTTTGTTCTTTTTTGTTTGTTTTTGTTTTTAAGAAATTCACTTAGAAAACTTCACTTTCGTGGATTTCACAAGCTTTGGCTCTGGCTATAAATATTCATTCACTGACTTAAAAAGATACTGATCCTTGTGGCACCTGGGTGGCTCAGTTGGTTAAGCGTCTGACTTGGGTCAGGTTATGATCTCATGGTTCGTGGGTTTGAGCCCCGCGTCGGGCTCTGTGCTGACAGCTCAGAGCCTGAAGACTGCTTCGGATTCTGTATCTCCCTCTCTGTCCACCCCCTGCTTGCACTCTCTCTCTAAAAAATAAATAAACATTAAAAAAATTTATAAAAAAATATAAATAAAAAAGATACTGATCCTTTTATTAAGACCCACGAAAATTAAGTTTGTAATTTAGGTCCCTATTCTTACTTTTCTATCAACTCGTCTCTACTTAAACATAAAGGTACTTCGATTTGAGCACCTTAAAACCAATGTGGTCTAATCTGACATATACTATTTCTAAATTATAAAATACTGAAGGGTGCCTGGGTGGCTCAGTCAGTTAAGGGTCCAACTTCTGCTTAGGTCATGATCTTGCTGTTCCCAAATTCGAGCCCCACGTCTGGCTCTGTGCTGACAGCTCAGAGCCTGAAGCCTGCTTTGGATTCTGTGTCTCCCTCTCTCTCTCTGCCCCTCCTCCACTCATGCTCTCTCTCTCTCTCTCTCTCTCTCTCTCAAAAATAAACATGAAAAAAATTTTAATTTTAAAATACTGAGACTTATTTTGTGAACAGTGTTTTTCTTAAAGCTGCATTTATATTAAACATGTGTTTTAGTTTCATACAAACAGAATGATTCTTCATAGAAATATATATAAAATCTTATCAGAACCCATAATTTTTGGAAGTTTTTAGTCATAGTATACCATAAATTGGAAAGTATATGAACTGAACCTATTCCATTGTCTGCCTCCCTTATCAAGAAATACACTAGGGGCGCCTGAGTGGCTCAGTTGTTTGGGCATCCAACTCTTGATTTTGGCTCAGGTTCTGATTCCAGGGTCATGGGATCGAGCCCTGTGTTGGGCTCCGTGCTGGGTGTGCTGTCTGCTTAAGATTCTCTCCCCCACCTCCCCAACTTGCTCTCTCTCTTTCTCTCTCAAAACAAGAAAATAAAAAGAAAGAAAGAAAAATAAATATACTAAATATGTTAAAGTCTTCTGTGTCAGCAAGAATGTAGTCAGCTTCAAGGAAAATATGATCTTTAACCTTATCCAGAGAATAATTTAAAAAAAAGCAAACATCAAGATACGTTGAGTGGTATTTTTGGTGAATCATCGGGTACATCTTTATCCTGACTTCAGAAATGACCTTCTTTTTATAATTTAAAAGTAACATTTCAAGTAAATTTTCAGATGAATATATTTAAACTAAAAACCTCAACAAACAAATGAGCTCCCCAAATGAGTTTAATCTTCATTTCCTGTACTCATTGATGTATATTGTGGTTGGGGGAAAAAATATTTTTAAGAAGACTGTTTACTTTTATCAGTATAGATACTGCTGTAATGCTATCAGTATTGATGAAAGTATTCTGATATAATAGTTGTTATGATTATAATCAAATTACATACTTTCTGTGATTCCATATAACCATAAATTTGTGTGCTTCAGCTAGTATGCAATGATAAATTTCTTTCTGGAACTGTGTTTCTGTCTATTGTCCTATTTCATGATTTTGATCTCTAGGTACCATAGGGAAATACAGTAGGGGAATATTTGCAATTTGAATGAAGGAGGGACTTGCATTTTAGCTTCTGATTTCTTGATTATTATGATTAATGGGATTCTGATTTCCTTACTTTCCATCTCTGCTTTCTGGCTTAGGAAACTCATGTCTGTTTTTGACAATGGCCTTTTATCCTCCTTAGTTAATTTAATTTTAACAATATCTGTAATTCCTCTTCTATAAATAAGTGAACCTTGTCATTTCTTACAGACCCTCTTGTTTGCTTCTAATGTTTGGTACTTGATGTAGTTAAAATATTTTCCATGGGCGATTTGCTCATCTATTCATTTTCTGCTGTTTTCATGATCTATATGTCAATTTCATTCTAATGAATAGTAGTCTAATATTTAATTTTTTAATTCCCCTTTGTACTAGATTTATTTTTTATATATTTTTTAACTTTTATTTATTTTTGAGACAGAAGGAGACAGAGCATGAACGGGGGAGGGTCAGAGAGAGAGGGAGACACAGAATCTGAAACAGGCTCCAGGCTCTGAGCTGTCAGCACAGAGTCCGATGCGGGCTCGAACTCACAGACCGGGAGATCATGACCTGAACCGAAGTCCGATGCTTAACTGACTGAGCCACCCAGGCGCCCCTGTACGAAATTTCCTACATATATCCTTGGCCACTTGTTTATTTTATTTAAAAATAAATTTTAAGAATAATGATTGTACAAGTATAGTAATAAACGCATGTATCAAAATAAGCATACAAATGGTTAGTGTAGTTTTGACTTCGTTTTTACTAATTATAAAAAGAATATAAAAAGATGAAGATAGGGTATGACTGAGTTGGGGGGAAAGTAAGAAACAGTATTAAATTTTTAATATTTTAATATTTTGTTACAAATTCAGGAGGAGTTGATGTCTCCATGGAACTGGGGTGTGTTTAAGACCACCAGAGAAGAGATTTTCATCGTCTGTCCTAGATTCCCTTGTGGTATCCAATATTAACAGATGAAGAAATTAAAAAAAAACCCAAGGCAGGGAAGACAAATTTGTATTTATCAGTGAGAGACAAAACACCTTTAATGAAAAAAAAAAACAATTGATGCAAAACTTTTGTAAACTAATATTTTTTAGGTGAGGTTCACATATCACCCTTGGAGCCTGTCAATTTATTCTTCGATCAAACAACTTATTGAGCGTATGTTATTGGAGTAGGAGTAGGATTTTGCAAAGGTTTGCTCTGTTGTCATAAACCAGGATGGTGGATCCATGGTAAGAATGAAAAAAAGGGAGGAAGGACAATGTTGCTTTACTCCCTGAAACCACAGTTTCTCTCCAGACATGTAACAGAGTGCCTAATACTAAAAGGTGAAAAAGATACAACAATAATAATTATTTCCTATTTGAGTAGGATTGACACATAATGTTACGTTACTTTCAGGTGTGCAACTTAGTAATCTGACAAGTTTATCCATTATGCTGTGTTCCCTGTAAGTGTAGCTGTCATCTGTCCCATTACATTGCTATTATAATACCATTGATTATATTCCTTATGCTGTGCTTCTATTCCTGTGATTTATTCATTCCGTAAGTGAAAGCCTGTATCTCCCACTTCCCTTCACCCAGTTTGCCCAAACCCCCACTCCCTCTCTTCTGGCAACCATCAGTTTGTTCTCTGTATTTATAGGTCTGGTTCTGCTTTTTGTTTGTTTATTCATTTATGAGTTTCTGTTTGCTTTTCCACTCTTAAGTGGAATCATATGCTATTTGTCTTTCTCAGCTGGACGTATTTCACTTAACGTGACACCCTCTAGGTCTATCCATGTTGTCTCAAATGCCACAATCTCATTTCTTTTCATGGCTGCATAATATTGCATTGTGTGTGTGTGTGTGTGTGTGTGTGTGTGTGCGCGCGCCACACACATCCTTCTTATCCATTCATCTGTTGATGGACACTTCCGTTGCTCCCATATCTTGGCTATCGTAAATAACACTGCGGTAAAGATAAGGATGCATTATCTTTTTGAATTAGTGTTTCCATTTTCTTTGGGTAAATACCCAATAGTAGAATTATTGAATCATATGATATCTCTTTTTTTAATTTTTTGAGGAAACTCCGTATTATTTCCCAGTGTCTACACCAATTTGCATTCCAAAAATGACAAGAAGTAACAAGTGTTGGTGAGGATGTGGAGAAAAGGGAACCCTCATACACTGTTGGTGGGAATGAAATAATTATTAGTGAATAAATGGATACATATTTATCAGTAAACATGATGGAGAACATTTATTTCTCTCTCCCCTGCCCCGCCCCTTTCCTGCTTCCCTCCCTCCCTCTCTGTTTTCTCTTTGGAAAGTTTAGCAGTGTTTCTATTGTTTTTAAGCCTCCAGGATTTGGGCTTATGTTGAGTAGTTCACCATGCACATGACTGTGATACTCTTAAGGTCTTGATGCAAGAGGGCTTTCTCAGGTGAGTGTCCAGTCTTCTACATCTTTAATTTGAGGGTCTTTGCTTTTGTATTTTCATACTCTCTTAAATAGTCTTCTCGAGTGTGTAAGCTAATTTTAAATCTCATTCATTTTAAACTTATTCAGTAAATATTTATTAGATGGCTCCTATGAGCCAGCCTCTGTGCAAGAATCTTGGAACACAGCAGGGAGAATAGCACCAATGTTATCCTTCAGTGCGTTCCAGGGAACTTGTAGTCTACTCGGAAGGAGGATGCAAATCCAATGATGGTGGGAATCTTGAAATTAGGAGTGTTCTTTGTCTGTTTCCTTCACTGTTGTGCTCCTGGTGTGTAGAAGGGTTTCGGCCAGCTAATTAATTGCTGTACAGTGCATGTTTGTTGAAAGGATTGAGGAGGGAAAAAAAGAATAGGGTTATAGTAGAGCACTTTTATAGAAAAAAAGAAGAGGAAGAAGAAAAAGAAGAAGAGGAGGAGGAGACGAGAATGGGAAGAGGGGGAGGAAGAGCAGGAAGGGGGTAAAGAACACCACTTGACCTAGGAGATCCTTTTACCTGAGGGTTTACAAAAGACTTCCTTGGATATGGGCACTTGAACTGAGGTCTGAAATACGGATAGGAGATGGTGGAGGTGGGGAAGGAGAGTATTCCTTTTTTTTTTAATTTTTAACGTTTATTTATTATTGAGAGATGGAGAGACACAGAGCATGAGCAGGGGAGGGGCAGAAAGAGGAGGAGACCTAGAATCTGAAGCAGGCTCCGGGCTTCAAGCTGTCAGCACAGAGCCTGACATGGGGCTCGAACTCACAAACTGTGAGATCATGACCTGAGCTGAAGTCAGACGCTTAACTGACTGAGCCACTCAGGCGCCCCAGAAGGAGAGTGTTCTAAATAGAGGGAATAGCATGTTAAAGGTGCTGTGGTTGGAAGGGGTCTCTAACTGTCTGGCGGCTGATATGGTCGGGCTGCAAGGCATGAGAGGGTGCCCCATAAAGCTGCAGAGACTGGCAGGGACCATGCCACGACAGACGTCGCTGCCTGTGCACAGGAATTTTATTTTCATTCTAACAGCAATGAGAATAAGACAAAAGCTCCACTTTCTTTAGAAACTCAACAGTCTGGGTTGCCGGTTATCAGAATACTGTGTACTGCCTTCTGATAGTACATT
The DNA here is from genome assembly GCF_023721935.1 of Panthera uncia. NCBI lineage: Eukaryota > Metazoa > Chordata > Mammalia > Carnivora > Felidae > Panthera > Panthera uncia. Next base: position 147,371,544 of record NC_064811.1, read on the forward strand.
TCCTAAAGAAATGTACTCACATTTCCTAAAGAAAGAATATGAGGAGTGGTCCGTGTTGTGCCCACCGGCTTATATGGAAATTTTCTGAATTGTCAAATGTTTGGAAACAGAGTATGATGAAAAGGAGCTCATTTCTTTCACAGTGGAATCTAGAAGATTTTACTATTAATGTAATTTGCCTTTCAGTTTACCTCAAACAAATTCTATTAGCATGTGCTAGAAAAGTGTAAGACATTTGAAGTCCTCGGCTGTGGACTGAATGTTTGTGTCCTCCCAAAGTTCGTATGTGCAAGCCCTAATCCCCAGTGTGAAGGTATGTGGAGACAAGGCCTTAGGAAGGTAATTAGGTTGAGATGATGTCGGGAGGGTGGGGCCCCCATGATGTGATTAGTGCGTTATCAGAAAAGATAGGAGAGAACTCGCTTCCTTTCTCTGCTTTCTTCCATGTGAGGATGCAATGAGAAGTCACCCACTTACAAACCAGAAAGACCACTCTCACCAGGAAGCGAATTGGCCAGCACCTTGATTTTGGACTTCCAGCCTCTAGAACTGTGAGGAATACATTTCTGTTGTTTGAGCCCCCTCAGTGTGTGGTAATTTGTTACGGCAACCTGAACTCCCCAAGATGCCTCTTTCCACATATTTTGAAATTACCACAGGCATTACACATAACGGGACTCATTTACAACGATAGGTATAGATTTCTAACGATAGGTCTAGATTTTTGGAAAGCTACGAATCTTGGAATGTGAAGAATGGCTTTTTTGGATCCCATTTTTGCTTCAACCATCGTTCCAAAGGTCCCCACGAAAACATGGTCGTCCTTGCCGGGTGACTGCTGCTTTCACGGTCGCAGCTTCCAGATCTGTGACACAGCCTGTTCTGTATGCCCCAAGAGTGCCCGCATCATCCTTGGCACATTTCTTGGCCAACCCCACGTCTTCCCTGCAGGCAGCCCTCCCCTCCCCGTTGAAATGGAGGCTCCCCTTTCGTGTCTGTTCTGCAGATTAAGCGACGTCCTTATTTCCCACTCATAAAGCAGTTAAAGGGGTGCATTCCTTTTTCTCTTTCCTGCTCCTCCTACTAATCTGTAGGCTCCCGTAGGACAGAGAAGACCACACCTCTGTTCTGTCACTCACCTCTGTGACTTGGGGTAAGTTCTAAAATCTCGTCTACCCTGTGTTTCATTGTCTGTAAAAGAACAACAGTAACAACACAAATGCTTCTATAGAGCATCTATATGCTGAATGTTGTATCCTTTCTCACAACATTCCTGTGAGGCAGATGCTAATATCATTTCCATTTTCAAAATGGGAAAACCCGGCACACTGAGAGGTGAATTAATCTGCCCAGGGCTATATAGCTCACAAGTGGTACAGGTAAGCGGGGCAGCCGGCAAGAACATCTGGCCCTCAGCAGATCTATAGTGTGTGTCTTAGCTATCGCGTGATCATCGGAATCCTTTCTTACTGATTTTTGTGAGTTAAACGAGATGATTTTATTTGTGAAAAGCTGAACATGGTGCCAAGGCCAACATTGGTCCTTGATTCTCAATGACGATGATTTATATTTTTCAATTAAATTTAATTTCTCCTATGGTCAGATGAAGAAAATAGAAAATTTGCAAAAAGTTTTTTTTGTTTGTTTGTTTGTTTGTTCGTTTGTTTGTGTTTGGCCTGATCTGAGCTTTGCTCTTGTTTCAGTCTTTAACCCTTAATGCAGTGAAATGAATGGAAGGCTGTCTGGAATGGTTGTGTTTTGTTTTGTTTTTCTACACAGCTCTGCACCGTTTCTATGACTGGAAACTTACATTCTGTGTAACTCTAAGTTTCCTTTTGAATAGATTACAACAAGTGGAACTGACTTTTCCAATTACCTACTCAATTGACCTGGTACAAAGAAGGTTAAAGTTCCCACCTAATATATGATCATTAAAGCTTTTCATGTAGCTTTTCAGACAAGGCTGTCTGGGAAAGCCCTGACACAACATCATTTTTGGTGCCAGACTGATAAACCATTTAGCATTTGTCAGTTACAGAAGGAGAAGACGATATATTAATTAGATGTACTACTTCTCCCGGACAACATGGAAAGAATTTTCTGTTTTTTCAAAAAGAAACATGTCAGATAATAAAAGGTAAATATAGGGTGGCTTAGATCATGTAAAGAACCCCTTAAATAATGCCAGAAGTTTGAAATCTATTACATGTACGAATATGTAATTATTTAGGAAACATTCACTGAACAATATTCTTCATCATCACTGTGTTAATTTCACGGTTGATAATTTCACCAAGAATGATTGACAATGCCTGGTACCAGCTAAGGTAAATGAAGAAAAGAAGTTTTGGGGAAAAAACCATCACTTACCTAGAAAACCAACTTCTCAGCTGCCACACGCCTCTTCAACTTTGTAAACATTTTTTTTTTTTTGCCTATTTCCGAAATGTTGCAAAAACAAACAGTGAGTAAATCCAATAATTGTCTTCCAAGATTTTAGTCTTAGTTGAAATCAATCATGTGGGCCATTTATCTCCTCTTTTTCCCTCCCTCCCCCACCAGCAGACCGGTGTGGGCTGGTAACTTGAATGGAGTTCATCCACATGTGTTTCAGTTTGGGGATCCTTCACCATAATTGATGAAGGATTCTTTTTCTTTTTCTTTAAGACAGACACACAGCACGCTTTAGGAACTGGGCTTCACAAAAGGACTCTAAATTCCATCTTTATACACTTTACAAGATTTTTGAACATTGAGCTCTAGACACCAGTATCCAGAGAGAAAAAATGTCAGCATCGCATCTTTCATAGCAACATTTTGTGCCCGTGAGCCAATTCATTTTTATCTTACTTAGAGAACCAGCTACTTACTGTAAAAACAATGTGTTGTATTATATTATACTGAAACCCATAGGAAGATCTTATCTTCCTGTTAACTTACACTATGGTGCAAAACAAACTAGATTTGGTTTCTTAATTTACTTCCCTTTATGGAAATAAAAAAAGTTGTTTTTGTTTGTGAGTCTGGTTTTTGCTACAGCGTATCAGATTTCAGCATATATTCATAATAGAAACTTAGGTTTAGTTCCAACAATCAAAATAGCTGTTGCTAATGTTTCTCTCTCCTCTTTTTCTCTCTGTAAGGATAAACTGAGGCATAGAAGAGTTACGAAAGCATCTAAGAAGACATGTCTAGAACGAGTAGTCATGACAAAATCCAGATTTTCTACCTTTGATAAGGGCTCTGTTTTAATTATATTCTAAGTGATACAGACTCATGAAGAAAATACAGATCATGGCATTTTTTTTGTATTTTAAAGTCTCCATTTAAAACATCATTTTTGGTGCCCGTGTCAGTTCCAGCAGGTGGTTACATATTCATACATTAATAAAATGTAATATATTTTTTTTTCAACGTTTTTTATTTATTTTTGGGACAGAGAGAGACAGAGCATGAACGGGGGAGGGGCAGAGAGAGAGGGAGACACAGAATCGGAAACAGGCTCCAGGCTCCGAGCCATCAGCCCAGAGCCCGACGCGGGGCTCGAACTCACGGACCGCGAGATCGTGACCCGGCTGAAGTCGGACGCTTAACCGACTGCGCCACCCAGGCGCCCCAAATGTAATATTTAATTATGCCACAGAATATGTCATTATTTCCCTTCGTTCTGAGGGGCAACAATCTTTCTGCTCTTAGACATAGGGCTTGGAAATGAGAGGCAAAACTTTAGAATATCGTCTTCAGTTTTTGTTACATTTTGCAGCTCTCAGGGTATCGCATGTGATACCGCTATGAAATATTTTATGAAGAATCAGTGTCTTGATATGTGCATGTTAACGTCGGCTTTGTATGTGTTTGTTAGCATTGGAGAGTGCAAAGACTTGGAGAAACTGCGTATGTGCTAAACTAGCTGTGAGTCATGAATCCTCTCTGGATCTAGTCGGGACTTATCTTATCACAGGCCAGTGGGGAGCAGAGATTGTAAGGCTCCTCCCACATACATTTAGATACACAAGGCCAGCTGTCTTGGTGTGGCTGATGCCCAAGATAAATGTCGAAGATGAATACATGTGGCTATCCCGGGCTTTTTGGGGGGAAAAACTCTGTAATGCGTTACACCCAACATCTCCTTGTGATGTCAAGACACTAAGTCAGTTTGGGTTATCAACTAGTCGTTACCAGCATAGCTGAGAACTGAGCAAGAGACTTAATCATATTATGTTCTTATTCTAATAAGAGTATTTTAATTCTAAATATTCTTTGATTCAGGACTTTCTCTTTAATGTCCCCACACGTCACATTTGCAATCGTTTTAGAATGAGGATCGATAGGCTCAGGCTTTGGAGATGGTTACCCAGAAATGTTAAATTATTAGCTCTTTCCAAACCATACTGAGAGAGAACTTTAGCTTTACTGTACATGTTTACAATGGTTTTCTTTTGCCAATTGAAGGAGACACAAGAGCTTAGCATGGGCTCATGCACAGGTTTTATAGGATGTCAGACAAAATGATTTTTTATTGAGGAAGGGTCAAGCAAGTTGTGTTTTCTGTTGTGTCACACTATACAATATGAGGGCCATGTTATAAAAATTCAGGGCTCCCACAAGAAGGCAAAGGCTAAGAATGGTGATTTAAGACTACATTATCCTGTTTCTAATTCCTTCTCTTTCTTCCTGCGGAAATGTAATTGCAGAAGCTGGGAGAAGGGATTGGAGCGTGGGCTTCTATATCTGCCTCGAAGAGAGTCGTAAAGTCTGTTTTACGAGTGTCTCTCTAGCCTCGTTCTACTTTTCCAAATTAAAGGAGACAATATGACAATCCCACCAGACTCTGATCTTCCATCTTAATTTGCAAACTCAACAGCAATATCAGTACCTGGTTTAAGTAGCTCCGATAACACAGCGTTGAAATTAACGGCTTCTCTATAGAAATTCAGCAAAGTGGTCTGTGTATTTTTCTTTTAAAGAATATCTTAAGCCATTCTTTCTTTTAAAGAATATCTTAATTACAGAAGTCATTATTTCTTAAAATTGACCTACTCTATGTCGATTTCTTAGTTTGGACAAACAAACATACCATGGTAATATATGATATTAGCAATGGGAGGAGCTGGGTAAAAGGAATCTCAGTGCTGTTCTTACAAAGTTCCTGTAAATCTCAAGTCATTCTAAAGAAAATTGATGTATGCATTGCAAAGCCATTATACTTGTCCTAATACATTTGTCTGTGACAACCTAAAGACTGGGAAGCAAATGTGAAGCGCAGTATTTCTGCGTCAGATTAACGGAGAGTTTTCACGGTGTAGACTGTGGCCCATCTCCATGATTTTAAGAACTAAGAGTACTTTGTTTCTTAACATATGCCATGTAAAAGGACTATGTGAGCTTGTCTGAAGCATATTCACCAACTGTTGGGTTTGTAGTCAGGCCAAACAGAGTCTTCACGTATTTTGCGAGGGCCCTTCACCTGCACAGGGCTTGTCAGAGAGCTGAAACTAAACCTTGACCAACAGTGTCTCTTGATTAAGGCTTCAAACGACCACCCACTTCTAGGGGTGAGAGGCTAATTCCGACTCCCCATCAGGCCCATTTTAGACCTTAGGAAAACAAGCATTTCATTTAAGTCTTCCCAAACAGGACAAAACTTGTTAGGAGCTGTGGTTCTAGCATTGGGAACAGTCAAGATTAAACCTCAGTACTATTTAAACGGAAAAGAGGTTAGAGTTTACAGTTTATCTCATTAAAAAACAAGCAAGCAAACAAACAAAAGCTTCAGTGAGAGAAAAAAAAATGTGTGTGAGCTTTATCTACATGTAATGAGATGCCATTGATCATCTGGAGAGAAAAATTGTATCCTTTGAGATGCAAATCTGTATACAGTGCTTCTGGAATCTAAATCAGTTTCTTTTTTGCAGTGAACATTACTAATGAAAACCAAAAAATACATTAACCTGCAGAGAGAAAATAAATGTATTGCCAAAACTTTACAAATCACAGTGAATTGAGTAACAACAAAACTTCAAATGAAGGAAACAATGCGGTAATTGGGCCCCTTGTCCTATATAATACACTTGTTGGCATACATTATGGGTTTGCTATCTTCTAAGAGTATTAAATCATTGTACAAGAACATTGCCAAAAAAACTCTTCATTTCCTTTTAGTGACTTCTTACTGCCCTCAGTGGAAGTTTAATAGAAAAGGAAGGACATGATGTAGTTTTAATGACAGGAAACCCATAGCCTTCCAAATGAATAAATTCCATCACTGGCTGCCACAAAGTGTGCTAATTATTTCCTTTGATAAATTAAAAGCTATAAAAGTCCAAAGTATATAAGCATGTGGTTTACAGTTATAATCAACCTGTCTGCATCACTGAAAGTTCATATTATCCTCATTATTTAATAAACAGTACATTTATTTTTTTATTCCAGAAAATTATATCAAAAACATGTGTTAAACTTTTACTGATCTGACAGATTGCTAAATAAACTAATTAACCACCATGTTTCTGAACTTCAGGATGCTAAAATCAAGTATTAATCAATTCCCCAATACCAAACTTTGAGGGTAAAAAATAAACTATATTTATAAAGGAGATATAAGCATATTTATGAAAAGATGAAACAAAATCAAGCCAAGGCCAATTGTGTTCTAAATGTCTGAAGGAATTATAATATCATACTTGATTTCATTAACTTATTTTAAATACCACCGAAATCAAAATTTGGGAGCTGAATACGGCAATTCTTTTACTCAACCAAATTTATTATGTTCCTCTGTATGCTCTATATGAATGTATTAGCTCCACGAATATTTATTTAACATGTACTATGTGTTCTGGGGATATAATAGTAGCCAACATAGATTCCCATCCTTGCCTTCATGTGGCTTGCCATATGGTGGGAGAGGCATGAATATAGTGATCATACAATTGTAAACTTGGAAATGGGGTCAAGGGGTTTGCAGTTTGATGAAAGCCTACCGACTCTAGGGAGAACAGTCCATGTCATAGAGCTTAGACTTTCCTCATGGAAGGGGTGTCAAACTGAAATATGAGCAATGGGTTGAAAAGGACAAGGAGAATTTCAGGCAGAAGTATGGCATACGCAGCAGCTTTGTGGCGGGACTAAGAGAAGGACCCTGGGACATCAGGGCAGGAGGTGAAGCTGGCCAGAGTCTAGCTTGCCAACCCAGCGCCTTTGCATACCCTTTCCTCGAGGTAGATGAGGACTGCACATAGATTGCTGAGTGGAGTATGGTGGCATTTCATTCTCCATCACCACCTTGCTGAAAGCCCAGATGCAGGATGTGACCTGTACAACATTCATATGTGGAAACCTAATCCCTAATGTGTAAGTACTTAGAGGAAGGGCTTCTGGGAAGTGATGAGGTCATGAGGTGGAGCCCTCCTCAGTGGGGTTAGTATTCTTATAAAAGAGGCTCCAGAGAGCTTTCTTGCCCCTTCTACTGTATAAGGACCCAGCAAGAAGAGACCGTGCCATGTATGAACCAGGAGGCTGGTGGTCACCAGACACCAAATCTGCCAGTGCCTTACTTAGTCTTGGGCTTTGCAACTTATAGAACTGTGAGAAATAAATTTCCATTGTTTATAAACTACTCAGTCAATGGTATTTTGTTATAGCAGCCCGAAAGGACTAAGGCACAAGACTTTGCCACTTTGTAGCAAATAAAAAAGAACAGCTTGTACTAAACTTATGCATATTAAATGAACTAATTTTACAACTTTAATTTTGTACAATTTCCAACATGTCTCAAGTTCTAACTCTACGTAGCTCTTCAACTAACGTGAACATAACATCTTGGTATATTCATCCTGGTTTTTGCTTTGTCTTGTCATTGCATTCAAACGTGGTATCTTTTGTGTTCTCAAACATTTGCTCTCACCCTATTTAGACTGGTTAGAATATAAGATAATTAATGTAATTTAGTGGACACGTACATATGGTTAAATCAAGGTTTCATAATGCCTTACATAAAGGTAATATGGTTCTGCTAGAATTTAAAGGCTGTTTTAATAATGTCTTACAGTGGAGCTATAAAGTAAATTCATTCATTCATTTATCGTATTTTTCAATGTTTATTTATTTTTGAGAGAAAGAGAGAGAGTGTGTTTATGGGACTGTCCGAAGACAGAGGACCTGAAGTGGTCTCTACACAGACAACAGAGAACACGATGTGAGGCTTGAACCCATGGATCGTGAGTTCATGACCTGAGCTGAAGTCAGATGCTTAACCAACTTAGCCACCCAGATGCCCCTATTCTTTTTTTTAACTCTTAAAAACTTTTTTAACTTTTAAGAGTCAGGTCTACTTTTATTAGGATCTATGAGAGAGAGTAGAAGGCTCAAGAAATCAGTTCTAGCCCTTGCCCAGAAGGTGCCCACTCATACTGGGGAGATGGGCACCTAAACAGGTGATTAAGAGATAGGGATTTATGAGCAACAAGACTCTGACAGAGTATCTTGACTCAGGGGTTGAGGGAAGTCATTGTGGGCAGAGACTGTAGGGAGCTAGGCTGGTAAAGAATGGAGGAAGAGTCTTTCAGATGGAAAGGTCAAGCAGGGGATGAGAAAAGCATGTTGCTGGAACACAAGTGTGAGGAAGAGAGAAGCAAGGGCTGACACTGAATGGTAGGAGGGGCCAGGCCAAAGGGAAGCTTGGATGGTAATCAACTTGGACTTAATATTTTAGAGATGGGGAGCTATTGAAGAACCTTGCTTTTTCTCCTGGGATCCATCCAAGGAGTCCGTACCCGGGTTTAAGGCTTCAAATGCTACACTGTTCTTTACAACTGTGCCAGGGGTCTAGCAGGTGTGTCACAAGTGTTTTGCAGAATGACACAATCAGGAACATGGTGGGAAGACTGTTTTATAATATAGTTTCATAGCTCAGCTTGGCATTTTAAGTCTGTCACTGGATGTCTGGGTAGAAGAAAAGTTTGAGAGGGCCCCAGCTCTAAGCACAGATGTCAGTGAGGAAAGCATTGCAATTCTTTAGAGGAGAGAACTTCTCTTGGTGCCCTGGAAGAGAAGACACAAACCTAAGAGGAGTTTAGGAGATAGAAAACAAGGGTCACACGTACTGCTTAATTGAATGTTTGGAGTATGGTGGGAGGGCGAAATCACAGATGACTCTTTGACTTCTAGCTTGGAGAGCAGAATAGAATGTGGACAATCAGAAAAGATAAAGGCACTGAAAGCACCAAAGCATTCACACATTGGATTAGGAAAAAAATCGGTGCAACAGGAAATTTCCACAAACACAGGCTTTGTTCTTATCCACATGGAATGGCATTTAGTGACACATAATTGTCCGTGACACCATCAAGAAGTTTTTCTTTGGCCAGATGATGGTACTCTAACAGTGCTTACACAGGCGTCTTCTTGGCATTGTTCAAGACAAACCCTTCCTGTGGCAAATGCAGTGCATTTTCTTCTATTCTATCTATACATTCTTTCTTGTCATTTCAGATACTTATTAATCACACCTAACCTCGCATATCTGTTTTCTCTTCTCAGTTCTAAATAAACCTAATCCTTTAGCTTCCACTCAGAGACTTTATTTTGCAAACCATGAATCACTTTGCTTCTCTTGGGATCCCATCCAAGGAGTTCATTCCTCAATTTCAAGGCCTTAAATCAGACACATTTTTCCTACATTTCTACGCCTTGCATCCAGTAGGTGTTTGATAAGTCTTTTCAAAATGATAAAATCCTGAGGATGGTGGGAAGACTGTCTGGTAACTCCTACCTGCTAGAACCTTATTTATTCCAGCCTTTTATCAGCACATTTTTAATCATTAACATGGCATTGGTGACTTATATCTGATCCTCTATAATCCTGTCTTTTGTTTATGCTGTATTCGCCTGTAACCAGGTCTTATCATCATTTCTGTATGGTTTGTTCTCCCCTTTTCACTTGTTCCGATTAAGCTTTTATTCTCATTATTTCTGTTTATTCTCAAGGTCACTTAAAATTATAATTATCTTCTCCAAGTTGCTGAGCTTCCCACTCAACTTGGTGCCACTGGTAATTTACTGAGCTCCTCCCAAATTCATCTGTGCCATTAAAGATGTTATAAAATATTTCTGGCTCAGGATGACTCTTTTGAAAACACACTCATGTTCTCCAGGCTGATATTGCATCGTGGATAACGGACTCTTGAATATTTTTCTAACAAGCTTCTGTTCTCATCTAGTTGCAAAAGAGCTTAAATGATAGTGAATAAAATAACATACTTCGATACGGTATTCTACTTTATAGAATCCCATAGATCTATAGATCATTTTATTTGATGCTTAGATAACTTTGCAAAGTAGGAGGAAGAAGTGTACCTTTATTTCTGTTTCAAAGGCATAGGAGCTGACATTCAGGTTAAGTGACTTGAATAAGGTCACTCAGCTAGCCATTAGTAGAACCAGCTCTTAAATGCATATTTTCTGGCTTCAAAACCAATGTCCTTGCTACTCTATCATGCGGAGCCACTCTTTATATATTAATACATGGCTTAATACTAAATTAAGATCTCTAATTAAAAAATTCTGACTGCTCTATCCCAACATTGGTCTTCCCATTCTTTTAATACCTAAGACATAAATGGTCTGTACAACACAATTCAATTCGACATATACTAGATACTGACCTAAACACTGAAGGGTACATAAAATCATCATGACACTTCCTGAGGGAGCTACTTAGTAGATATTAAGGGGACAGACACCGAGGACCACAGAGGAGGACAAAATTATAGAGTGCTATCTAGCACCTATTTATGTGGAGTTTTGAATTTTTATGTTTACTATTTTAAGAAAAATGGCTCACTCCTTGGAGGCAAATTGTGTATGTAGTCTGCATTTGCACCTTCTAATCACACATAGCAGACTCTGGGAAAATAGTATGGATGTTTAAAATACCCGGTTGAACTTCATATATATTGAATTCCTACTCTATGTCCAGTGCTGTACTAGGCATAGTGTGGAATGTGTAACTCTGTCTCTTGCAAAGGGAACACTAATGAATTGGGAATGCATGATAGACATTTAGAACACTCCTTGACCAGATTAGACTGTTGACTTTTGAGTATAGCCCTGGTTTTGAGGAGAGGGGAGGAGGAAATAAGCTTGGAAAGATCACGTTGGTCCGTATTATAGAAGACCTTGAAAGTCAAGCAAAAAAGCTAGACTTGATGTGGTAAAAAAGAAGTATAATTTCCATATCAAACAAATCCATTACCAAGGTTGAGAAGAAACGTTGAAATTATATCATCAGGGTGCCTGGGTGGCTCAGTCAGTTAAGCATCTGCCTCTCGATTTTGGCTCAGGTCATGATGTCACAGTTGTGAGACTGAGCCCCACATCGAGCTCCACCCTGAGCGTAGAGTCTGCTTGGGATTCTCTCTCTCCTTCTCTCTCTCTCTCTCTCTCTCTCTCTCTGCCACTCCCCCACTTGTACTCTGTCTCTGTCTCTCTCTCTCTCAAAAAAACTATTAAAATTCTTTTTTAATGTTTATTTATTTTTGAGAGAAAGAGAGAGAGAGTGCGAGTGAGGGAGGGACAGAGAGAGAGGGAGACATAGCATCTGAGGCAGGCTCCAGGCTCTGAGCTGTCAGCACACAGTCTGACCTGGAGCTCAAACTCACAGACTGCAAGATCATGACCTGAGCTGAAGTCGGATGCTCAACCGATTGAGCCACCCAGGCGCCCCAATATTAAAAAAATTTTTTTTTAAAGACTGCATCATCAATTGTTTTGTGTGTGGTAATGTAAGCATTATGGTTTCTGTTATTTGAGAAATAATAAAATAAAGAAGAAGCCCTTCCTACCTCCTTGAAATGAAATATGTTTACCTGAGTGTTACTTTTGCCTACCTAGAATGTCTGGACATTCTTTATCTAGCACATTAATGGCATCCTTCTTTTTTTGGAATCTCAGTCTTAGCTCTTTTTCTCCTTTCGCCACACATTTGTTGCTTCTGGAGCTAATGAACTGTCTCAGCCATCATTTGTGTTGGCGAATACTTATCAAAACCATAATGTTTTCAGTCCAAGATGATTTGAGTTCCAATAATGCTACTCATTCTGTCCTTTACTCAATTGACCCATCTATTCATTTGACATGAATAGAGAAGGCAAATTACATGGAAGGAATCTGGACTGTGTGGGTAATGTAAAGAATAAAGAGACCAAAAAAAAAAAAAAAAGTAAAAAGAGACAGTTGAGGGCCCTGAGGGCTCCAACCCAGTAGTGCATTACAGTGTAATACATCCCAAGCCTCTTGTATATTCTCACATTTAAGAATACCACTGTAGCGTGCTGTTCATTCCATCACATAGAATATAATTTAAAATATTTAAACATCTCATTAATACATTTCTGATATTACATAAGTTAGACTTACTTTTTTCATGACCCCGAACAAAACCATTCATGTGGGTACTAGGGGGTTGGCTAGGGCCACTCAATGGCAAGTATGCTGTTCTCAAATGGTTTTCTTGTTTAAAGATTCTGCCTCAACAACTTTCTTTCTTTCTTTTTTTATTTATTTTTGAGATAGAAAGAGACAGAGGATGAGCAGGGGAGGGGCAGAGAGAGAGGGAGACACAGGATCCGAAGCAGGCTCCAGGCTCTGAGCTGTCAGCACAGAGCCCAAGGTGGGGCTCGAACTCACAGACTGTGAGATCGTGACCTGAGCTGCAGCCGGACACTTAACCAACTAAGCCACCCAGGCGCCCCGACCTCAACAACTTTCAAATAATCACATGCCATTGAACTTTTGTTATCGCTAAGCACAGTCAAACCCATAAAAGTTAAATCTGAGAATGTTTAGGTCTATTGAAGTGAGAAATAAAGGTATTTTTGTAGAAAGAGGTCCAAGTATAAGTAGCTTTAAAATGACGTCCAAAAAATTGGGATATGGTGGGTTCAGTAAGGGGGACCTACTATTAGATCAGGAATAAACATAACCAGCATGTCTGGCCATGGCAGGCAAAATGTCATTAAAGTTGCAGATTAGGGTCAGGAAAACAGAAAAAAGACTATCACAGTGGTTGGGTATGACGTTGTTAGCATAGCTGCTAGAATCGTAGCAATAAAAGCAGAAATGCAAAGATGAAAGAGTTTCAGTGCTGGCCCTCCAGAGACTTATGGTCCGGTGGGAGAGACAGACATGTAAACAGACTAGCACAACAACAAAAGAGGTGATGGATGAGAGATATGAACCAGAGCCTATGAGAGCACAAGAAACAACTGAGCCTGGAAGAAGGGGCTCCCAGTGATCAAAGCAGGGCCAGGTGTAGTTATGAGAGAGAGGATACTCTGAGCAGAAGATGGCAGTGGAAAGACAGTTCATGAGGCTAGAATCAGGTCCTAATGGGACTAGTACTTTCTGCTTGCCCTGTAAATAAAGCCATTTTAATTTTTTTTCAATGTTTATTTATTTTTGAGACAGAGAGAGACAGAGCATGAATGGGGGAGGGGCAGAGAGAGAGGGAGACACAGGATTGGAAGCAGGCTCCAGGCTCTGAGCCATCAGCCCAGAGCCCGACGCGGGGCTCGAACTCAGGAACCGTGAGATCGTGACCTGAGCTGAAGTCGGACACTCAATCGACTGAGCCACCCAGGTGCCCCAAATAAAGCCATTTTAAATACCAGCATGGTATATTGCCAATCGTAATTTTAAAAACTACTTCACACCGGAAGTAGTTTGGAGCATGAATGGAGGAAAGAATCAGTGTGTCTAGTGGTAAGTAGATCAATGTGGGGAAAATAGCCTTGGTTGTTGTTTGGATTAAATAAATGTTGCTACATGAACAGCCTCTAGTGAGTGGTAAGCTCTTAATGAATGTGGCCTCTAGAATGACCACTACTGGCATATTGTTACTCTTATTTGTATTATTGCAAATCTCAGTGAGAAATGAGAAGTGATTAGAATATGTACTGGAGTTTCAGAAGTAAGGATGGAGAGGAAAGCCCAGATTCTCAAAAATCAGCAGGGGGAGGGGGTAGGAGAGGCTAGAATTAGGAAGATTTTGTTTGGATGACAGGGTAAGGCAGAGGGAGAGGTCTAGAATGTGCTTTGAGACTTTGAATTATGGCCCATTAGTAGATTGTGAAATCAATCTAGAGGGTTATGGCTGGCTATTAAAAAACAACAACAAGATAGAATAGAATTGAAAAGTTCACACGGAGTGTCACAGATAATTATTTTGCAAAACTTTTATGTGCATGGTATATGTGAGGACATTTTCAGTGGGTCTATAGTGTATCAAGGCACTAGATTTAGCAGGGGTCTGAATGAGTCTGGTTGACTACAGTCCTCGAGGGTGGACAGCTCAGAGAAGACTAGCCCTCAGGTTCCCTGAGACCATGCTGATTCCAAGTGGGACAGGAGCTGAGAGAAAGAATGCTTATCTCTTTCTTTCAAACCTGTATATGAGATAAGAGGTCAATCCTCTTCGTGGATTAGAGATGTGAAGAAAGGGCAGAAGTGGTTTTTTTGTTTTGTTTCGTTTTTGTTGTTTTGTTTTGTTTTTAAGACATTCATCCATAGGGGAGCAAGAGGAAGTAGGAGTGTGTGCTCCTTTCTGCTAAATGATTTATCTTCCTCCAATTTTTGATGAGGTTATTGGTTATTGTCATACTTTTTCAAATGTTTTTGTTTATTTTTGAGAGAGAGAGAGAGAGAGAGAGCATAAGCTGGTGAGAAAGAGAGGGAGACACAGAGTCTGAAGCAGGCTCCAGGCTCTGAGCTGTCAGCACAGAGCCTGATGCGGGACCTGAACCCACAAACCATGAGATCATGACCTGAGCCGAAGTCGGACGCTTAACCGACTGAGCCCCAGGCACCCCGTCATACTTTTTGTTTTCAGATAGATTGGCACTAAAATGGACTTGATGCAGCAGTTTTGTGGATTCGGAAATTCAACCTGACATCACTGCACTAAGATCTCTGAAGAATTTTTGCTCTCAGAAGGAACCAGTATCTTGCTTAAGTGTAAGAGCACTAGAGCTTATGGGTCTCTTGGTTTTCTTATTGCTCAAGGTGTTTGTTGTTATGAAGGCAAAGACTATTATAAGACTTTAGGGATGGAAACTGCACATAATTTGATTTTTAAAATAATTTATAACTGTCTATCATGAAGGCATATGTCCATGTCAAAATGTTAATTTGTGACACGGATCCAGATTCTAACTTCCAGAAAGTCCAAATCTCTAAGCTAATGGAACCAGTAGGGTACTGGACTGGGGGAAAGGAGGGAGATAGTGTGAAACTCACTGACTGGACCATAAGATTTCCAGTTTTCTAAGTTGTACACAGCTCTAGGATTTTTTTCAGTTCTTCCTTCTTCCTGACCCCCAAATACAACCACCCTCCAAAACTTATTAATTCGCTCTTTGAAATGCCTTTTGATTCTGTTTCATCCTTTCTGCTCATAATACCACAAAGAATAGCATGACTTCCCTGTGCCTACATCTTTATGCCTTGCTTCCACTCTGCCTTCTCCAGACAGCCCTGCCCTAGACCCAGGGGCCCATCTTCTCAGGGGCTGCTTCAATGGGATGGTTTGCCTCACTCAAAACTCCTTGATGAGACAATTAGGTTTCCAGGTAAAAAAAAAAAAAACAAAGAGAAGGACTCTAGTCCTATCTTACATCATGCACATAATTCCAAATGGAATTAAAAGCTAAATGTGCATGGCAAAACAATAAATTGTTTAGAAGGAGATTAAGGAAAAGACCTTCATTAAATGCAGGGTTACTAAGGGTTCTTTAAACAAACACAAGAAGCACTAACAACAATGAAAGAGATAAATAGCTCAGACTAAATTAAAATTAGAAAAAAATTAATGTTATTTAAGATTAAGTTTTATCCAAAGACACCATATAAAAAATGGAAAAACAAGCTTCAGAATAGCAGAGGGTATTTGCAACACATACCCAACAAAAGCCTAGAATCCAAAATATTTTAAAGGACTTCTACAAAAGAATATGGGAAAACAGACAGCCCAATAGAAGGAAAAAAAAAAAAAACAAGCAAAAGAACAGGTGCTTTCCAGGAGAAAACAACAAAAACAAACAAAAAATACAACTCCTCGATGAATGTTTATCGTCTACAACTCAAACCCCAAATTCTGTCTTCAGGTCTTTCATAAACTTTTCCCCCCAAAGACTCACTTCCAACCAATTTCCTGAGACCCCCAAACAGTCAAATTTACTACATTTCTCAAGTAAACCTTATCTTTTCCTCTCTCCAAACTTTTAAGAGCTGATACATAGGCTGCAGCTTCTGAAATACTCCCCTGATTGCAATCACACATACACCATCAATCCCCTCAAGTAGGAGGGAAGACATATGTTCATTCATTTATTTTTAATATAATTTATTGTCAAACTGGCTAACATACAGCATGTACAGAGTGCTCTTGGTTTTAGGGGTAGATTCCCGTGGTTCATCGCTTACATACAGCACCCAGTGTAATTCATTTGTTTTAAAATTTCTCACGATCCTTGTATTGTTCCTTCGTATCAAATTTTTCCTTTCTCTGTTCATCTCCTTTCCTTTAACCAGACACTTAAACTCTTTGAGGTCGGAAAGCATATCTCCCTTTTAAAAAATCTCTACATTTTTTAGAATGTACTTTATGTAGAGTAGATATTTTTGATTGATGATAGTGGAAAAAAGGCCTTTCTGGATATTTTCTCAGTGTAAATGAGATCATCATAATAGCATCTGTAATCACTCTGAGGGTTTGCCCTTTAGCTCATTTAGTTTGAAAAAAACCTTTTCCTAAAATAAAAGTAATTTCTTTCTTTTTCCTTAATGTCATCCACATCCATATCTACTTTTTCTTCTCCCACCGAAGGACTCATGCTGATTCCACCTCCTAAGTATTTCTTGGATCTATCTTAGATCTCAGATCCTATCTCCTTCCCATTCCCACGGCCACTGCCTGGGTTTTGGTTCTCATAATTCCACCTGGAACTTTCCATCCACTCTTTCTTGATGCTGAGCTGTCCTCTACACTGCTATGGGACTGAGTTCTTACACCCCTGCTTTGAAGGCTCTGTTTCCAGGCTAAGGCATGAAGCTCTCCAGGGAGACAGAAGCACAGTGGTCCCGCTTTAAACACAGACAGCCCAGAGCTTGCATCCTGGCAGTCCCACTTAGACTTGAGTGGGAACAGGAAGCAAAGGAGACAAAGAATGAATGCAAAAATCTTCCAAAGAAATGACCGCTTTTGGACAACAAGAGAGGAAGAGTAGTCAGCAATGAGTTTGGGCTTTTGAGTTTGAAAATGAAATGTATAATAAGATAGTAATAGAAATTTTTTAAAAGATATTTATTTATTTATTTAGAGAGAAAGAATCTCAAGCAGGCTCCAAGCTCATCACAGAGCCTGACGTGGGGCTTGATACAACTCTGGGATCATGACCTGAGATGAAGCTAAGAGTTGGACGCTCAACTGACTGAACCACCCAGGCACCCAATAATAGGAAATTTATAGCAATGAGTAAGCAAATAGTTCTTGTTCAGTGAATGTTCATATGGTACCTTTGATCCTTAAAATATTCTCAGGAAATTGACAATCATTTTCTAGATTTGTTTATTGTTTTTCCGGCCAAGTCACTCAATCTCTCCATCAGTTTCCTCATTAAAAAATGTGGATAGTAATTCCTGCTCCATATGGGTATGATTAAATAAGATGAGAAATTACAATCTTAGAAAGGCAGCAGGCACATAGTTTGGGGTGAAAAAAATGCCAAGTGTTACAAGATAATGGTGGTGGTATACAAAATATTTGACCATCTGGCACTCCTCTCCACCCAAACCAAATTAATCATACTCCTTAACACATCTCTCGGCCAGGGTGTTCTCAACATCCCCTTACTGAAAATAAAAAGTAAGTACCCTTGTCGTTCTTTAGAACCAATTCTCAATTACCTCTAATATTTCCTTATTATTGCAGAGAGTGTGAGTGATTCCTATTGCCAGAGTCCCCAAAAGTTTAACATAACTTTTGAAATACCTACAATATTATAATGACATTATTATGTGATCATACGTTATGGTATTTAGCACATGGAATTTCATTATTACAAGGGAAATGCCTATTTGGAAATAGGGCTTATTGTTTTACTTTCTGACTATAAAATATATTTGTTGTAAAAAGGTCGGAGAAACACCTAAAAATTGAAAAAAAAAAATGTCTGTAATGAGATTACCTAAAGATAACCATCATTTACAATCGATATGTTTACCTAGAATATCTTACGGCATTTAAAAAATTTTCATTGGGTTTGTTTTATATACAGTTTTGAATTCTGGTTTTTGTATTAGTTTTTGACTGTAAGATCACATCATTTAAGGGCATTTATCTCAATCATTTTGAATTGACCACAGTATCAAAGACTATGTGAACCATAAAATCTCCTGTGCTCTGGTCTTCTTGTCCTCGTTTTTTCCTTCCCTCATTTCAAAAGTGACTCGGGATGCTACATTAAATAAAACTTTGTTTCATGAATTAAAGTCTATTTAACCATTCTGGTGTTAGATACTCCACTCTCTTTTCTAAGAGATGAACCAATTCATTGTCCTTATTAGTTAATATTTCAAATTTCACCTTGATATTATTTATAGGCTTTGCTTCGAATGTTTGCAAATAGTTAAGATGTGAAAAATTAAGTTGGCATGGTGATGTCTACATGCTTGGCTTCCAATCATCATTCTTGTTTGTAAGAATAATTAGAGTGTTAAAGAGATGGAAAAAACATAGCACATTTGTTCTTGGGCAAAGAACACATTTACGTCTGGAAATTGCCCTTAAAAACAGCAACATTTAGTGTCAGCTACGTGGCAGCAGAATGGAATTCAAAAAGAATCTCACATTTTGTTATTTCTTTTAATGATTAGCTCTGCTTGGGAGGTTAGGTATATCTCTGAGGTGTGCTTTGATAAACTTTTCCTTATTCTTCTGGATGAGAAAAGCATAAAAAATATTCTTTTTTAAGGATTCATAAATGTAAGGTTACTATTTTTGGCTTCATATGACAAGTTTCCAGGCTTCTGGTTAGTGAAGGAAAGATCTGGAGGACATAAGCAAAATCATGGAGGTTGTTTTCATGAAGGATCCTTTAGAGAGAGAAAAAAAATAGACTATTATTATGATTAATAAATTATGAGGTGTGCTTTTTTTTGGGTCTACTTGTGTTTTAGCAGCCTATTGGCATCGGTTGCATTTTTTAATTATCTGGGAATGTTTTACTTTTGGCCAGCTGAATGCTGAGAATGCTTCATGCAGTATTTTCTAATTTCCTAGTGTCACAACTGAGGTCAAGGGCTGTGAAGAGCTGCAAATCCAACAGCTCCTGAAAGTATACCCCCTGTGTAGGGTTGCTAGCTTAGAGAGAACTCCCTGAGAAAAAACAAGTATCCACACTTACGTGAATGTTGGCACTATCATGAATGAGAGGCACAATAATATTGTGATAAGATATGCTTCCTTTTTCAGTCAATGTGGGGACAAAGGAATGGAATAGAGATGAAACAGCTTCCCTGTGGCTCTTGGAGTTTAACTAAAACATACTTCCTTAAAATATTGTTTATTGCAGGGCGCCTGGGTGGCTTAATCGGGTAAGCCTCTGACTTCGGCTCAGGTCATGATCTCACGGTCTGTGAGTTCCAGCCCCGCATCGGGATCTGTGCTGACAGCTCGGAGCCTGGAGCCTGCTTCGGATTATGTGTCTCCCTCTCTCTCTGTCCCTCCCCGACTTGCACTCGGTTTCTCTCTCTCTCAACAATAAATAGACAGTTAAAAATATATTGTTTATTGCAGTGATATTCATGTTACTTGGTTAAGGATGTCAACATCTTTACAGTCAAATTTCTCTTCAGAGGTTTTTCACATGTTTAGAAAAACTAACTCTGGCCTTCAAAATTGGCAAATAGTCCCTCAGAAAAGGAAAGACCCAGACATGTATGGGTCTGTAAAGGAATTCTCTCTTAAGAATTTTTCTCTTTGTTCAAAGAGGATTTCTTCATCAAAACAAAAGAAGCGAGTGTTGGAACTTGACTTACATGCACCAGTGAAATAATGTGAACACAGTAAAATTTAACCAGTGTCTGTCTGTTACGGACAAAATTGAATTAGTTTCTTTGAAGAAAATACTTGTCTAATGATTTTACTCACCGACTCTTAATTCTTTGCAAAAAGGATATAACTAGAGAAAATTTAAAAGGCTAGAGGAAGTATAAACAAATGATAAATTCAGGGCAAGAACTTTGCTCTGGACACCTTGTTTTGTTGTGGCTGTGTTTCATTTCTTTGCACAGCATTTTTAAGAGAACAGTGTTTGGCTGCTAGTTAGAGGGTTATACTCCCCTCTCTTTCAGGGAGAACCAGGCAAAGAAATTATGATGTGTGCCATATTGTAAAAAGAAACATTTGCTTCGAAGCTTGTAGCTGACATTTTTATGCAAGATCTTGTGCTTTCAAGGCAATGAAAAGCTGGGAAATGTTTTCCTTTTAGAGTGTGGGAGGATCTCACATTAAAATGAGCCATATTCACTGGTTTCTGATTATACATGTCATGTTTTGGCTTATTTCTTCCACTAGGTGCCGGTTAACCACAAGTGTGATATGCTTAACGTTGTTACAGAGCTGGACTCACCCTCCCTGCACGGCGGAGTCTGGACATACAGGTTTTCTTCTTTTCCTAGAGCTTTGGCAAAATGTTCCTGAGAGTGTTTTAGTAAAATATGAAGAAAGAGTTAAAGTCTTAGAGTGCTCTGTTAATTTAGTTTTGTTAGCTCATCACATGTCTGTAATTGCCATATCTCATCTTTAAATATTTTAAAATTTTCTTATTTTTTTTTCTAGTTTTCTAAAGAATTGTGTTTTTCTTGACAAGCCCAACATACATGTGAGAACCTTTATGGACCTGTCTTCGTGGGTTCCACCATCCACTTTCACCCCTGCCAGCAAAGGGCACTACAGGTAAATGAGACTCTCTTTGCCTCTCCTCACCTTGGCTTTTCGGTGCGTAGATGAGCAAAGGGCACAGACCATGGGGCCCTCAGCTGGAACTTGTTCCTGCTCATGAGAAGAATGCCTCTTGATGTTGTGATCAATTATCCATATGGAGAAGTTGGGAGTAAAACTGCAAATCTCACACTTTACCCACATTGTTTAAAATGCGTATGAATTTATAAGCTTTAAAATAGAATAGCACAGATCCTGATGTAATCACCAACAAGCATAAACATAATGAACAAATGGATCTTGTAAGTTTTCTTATTCACAAATCAGCAAGTTAATCGGTAATAACACCTCTCTCACTGAATGCTGACTCCACAAAAGCAGAAATTATCCTCTATTTTGCTCACTGATGTCTCTTCAGTATTTAACCTTCCTTCCTTCCTTCCTTCCTTCCTTCCTTCCTTCCCTCAAGAAGTGTTTATTGAGCACCTAGTACACACCAAACCTGCCACGCACTGGGAGGAGAGTGATGAGTAAAACATGAACGACTCCTGCTTTCATGGGTGTGTAATTCAGTGGGATAAACAGGTATTAGACAAATGACCAAAAAAAGAAATAACAAATATAAAAATGCTAATAAGGCAAAAAGTGTACAAGAGATTTTAAGAGACACAGTAATTAGTGATACCAATAGTAATTAGTAATAGTAATCGTCTGGAGATGGTGGGGGTCAGGAAAGTCTTCTACAATGACGGTGACATTTAAGTGAGACCTGGATGATTACTAGGATTGGTCAGGAGTTCAATGAGTAGAAGAGTATCTCCAAGAGCAGCTGGAGAGGTGGTGCTCATGGAAGCATGGTAACTCATGGAAGATTGGTTAGGAATTGGGAATTTATTCTAACTACTAAGAAATGTCATTACTGATTTTTGAGCAAGGAGTGACCCAGGTTATATTTTAAGATTATCCGACTGCTGCATGGAAATGGAATATAGGGAAGCAAGAGTAGAATGGGGGGAGAAAAATTAGGGACTGTCATAACAGCTCAGGCAAGGAGTTGTTGACTTATTTCCAACAGGGTGGCAATGAAAATGCAAAAGATAAGAGTGAGCGGGTTTGATATGTTTTGGAGGTCTGATCCATGGATCTTGGCGATGCTTTGGATATAGAGTTAAGGATGAGAAAGATGTCAATAATTACTACCAGGTTTCTAGGTTGAGCAACTACGTAGGTTTTAGTATGATTTATAGAGAAAAGGAAGAATTAAATAATAGTAAATATCAGGTACATGATCGAGAAATCAGTTTTAGACGTGTTAAATGTAGGATGCAGTAAGACATCTAAGTGATAATGTTCAAATAGGAAGATATATAAAAGATGTCTGGACTGGATCTATAAATGTAGACCTCACCAACATATAAATGGTTTTTAAAACCAGAGGGATCGTTAAGATGGCCTAGAGCAGTATTTCCCAAACTTGTTGGAACATAGAGATCCCGGAGAAATTATTTAAAATATATGCTCATAGGCTCTATCGCAGATCTACCGAGTCGGAATTTCTAGAATTGGTTAAGAGGTAATCTGTGTTCTTAATAAGCACCTAGCTGCTTTTTACAATCAGGTATATTTGGGAAACACCGAGCTAGACAACGCATATAGAATTCCGGTATTTCAAGGTGTCGGGAGGAGTGACGGTGAAAGTATGGGTATCAGGAAGAAGTACGGGAGAACAGAGGAAACATTAGGAACCACGGGGTCTGAATAAAAAATGGATGCTCTCAATTCCCCTGCTACAGACTTACCAGTCTTATGAAATGGCTTTATTGTATATTTTCACACTTCATGTTCCTTCCGAAGACGTCAGTATCTTTATTCGATATGGATTCATACACACAAGATTTTCCCATACATCTTACCAAATTATAAGGCAGAAGGCAATCGGAATTATTTTCTGCTCCTTCTGTAGTTAAAATGTTGTCTCCCTTGAGTAAAACAGTGCCCTATGAGCGATATAAGTATATTTTGACAGATTTAGAAGCCAGAGATAAAAATCCCTGCCTCATAAATGGAAGCAGCCCCAGAACCCTTTCCGTCAACATGATGTTTCCCCATTACAATGTGATCATTTAAAATCATAAACAGCAAGTATAATGAGGCTATGAAGATTGCATATGAGGTGTGACATTCTTTTCTGTGAATTTCATAACTGCCATTTTGATTTTATTGTGGTTTACTTCACCCTCAGTGGTGCTATTAGGAAAACCAAAAGAGTCTCTTGCTCTTAAAGTTTAAAGCTCTTGCTCTTAGCTAAGCCCAGGCCACTAAAAGAGAGGAGAAAATGCAACCCTACATTTCAATGTCACAGCCTTACACCCTAAATTCAAGTCAAATTATATCCATCAGGATTCAAACGAATTTCTACAGTTATCTGTTTGCAGATTTAAAGTTTAAAGGAAAGTGCTAAATGGCATGAATGCATACGTTGCGCTTTGTATCTCTACATGAGTGCTTTCCATTGGTTGAGTTTATTCTATAAGGATTGGTCGTTCTATTTTCTGCCTTGATTATCTAGTGTTTAAGTGAAGGTAAGTTTAGCCCATCTGTTTTATGTCTATGTGACATGCATCCTCCTTCTTTTTTGGCTCTATTCTCCCTTTTGGGTCTCGACTTCTATCAGTATTTTGGAAAGTCAGGAAGTCAGCCAGAATAAAATGAAGTCTAGCAGATTTTTTAATAGCATTTATTTAGGACAGTAATTCAGTGGCAGCGAGTCTACCATTAGCAACGATGTATTGGCTACTTTTATTATGCATGTCTGAATTCCTTGTCTGTCATGCTACACATAAACCCAGAAGAAAACGGTTAGCAGATTTGTGGTTTGCACTGTCTCTGAGACGTTGCTTTAAATACTTGATTCATAATCCTCTGGAGGCAAATCTCACCCTCTGGGATGGTGGGAGATCAAGGGGCTAGGATGACATGAGAAGCAGAGTTGGGCTTCTGTGCATTGCAAGACCCAATCCTTTCTCCAGCCTTAGCTGGAATTTTGAATCTCAAGCTTACGGCTAAGAACCCTGTCTCCTCGATTCTGCCCACTGCTAATTATCAACCAAGGCAATGACTAAAAAAAGTTGAAATTTAGACTCAACAGTGTATGGAAGACATACTTCCGAGCAATTCATGGCATAAGTAGGGACTGCCTGATGCAGAGGCATGTTGGGGATGTTTATGGTGACAACACTTGAATATAATGAAATATGGGTGAGTATCATCATAAGCTTTGAGGGAAGGCTAGTTATCAAAGGGCATCTGGATTTCATGGCAACAGCTGTGCCTATTTAACCTTCCGGGATAATGACTAACACTTCGCGTAGTGGCTTTTGTATCTCCACATATTTCATTTATATCAGACTCCTTAAGAAAAACATATGTCGTCGAAGAACTCAACTGGCATTTTCTTGGTAGGTGGGAAAGTTAATGAGGTAAGGAAGAATACCAAGAGAGTAGAAAGAGTGGTCTCGTATTCTAATATTGACCTCTGTTTGATTCCTTTGCAGTCTGTGTCCTCAGGATGTGATGGATGGAAGCGAGGATGGAATTAGGGCTAAATAAAATGACAAAAGTATGGGCCATAGTCATGACACTTGTCATGTCTGAAACTTAGTTTCTGCATCATAAGCTGAAATGACACCTCTTCTCCATATTCCACAAGGTTTTTCTCTAGAGATCAAGTGACGTATTTGAGGAAAGTCCTATAAAACTCTAAGATTTTATACCAATTTAAAAGCTGTTTTACTGAGATAGCCAAGGAAACGACAATTTTTAAAGAAATTAAGAGACTTTAGGGGCGCCTGGGAGGCTCAGTCGGTTGAGCGTCCGACTTGGGCTCAGGTCATGGTCTCGCGGTTTGTGGGTTTGAGCCCCGCCGGTCTCTGCGCTGACAGCTCAGGGCCTGGAGCCTGCTTCGGATTCTGCGTCTCCCTCTTTCTCTGCCCCTCCCCCACCCGTGCTCTGTCTCCCTCTGTCTCAAAAATAAATAAACATTAAAAAAGGGTTATTTTTTTAAATAAATAAATAAAACACTGAAAATGTTTTTTTTTAACGTTTTAAAGAAATTAATTTTACTGAAGAATTTTTAAGAACTTAAGAAGGTCACATAGTAGTAGTAAATAAACTTACTCAAATAAAAATAAAATAAAATAAATAACATTAGGGGAGTAAAATTTCAAAAGAAAAGAAAGTTCCTGAGAGAATAGACCTAAAAAAACGAAACAAAGCAAATACTAGTAGTAACAGCAATATTTGTAGTAGAATTTGTAGTTAGTAGATGTAGTGACAGCAGCCAGCATTTGTTGAGGATCCGACATATGCCAAGGACTGATCTGGATGCCAGGCTCCTTAGATACATTGCTTTTGTACTCACAGTTACTTTGTAAAGGAGATTAAAAAAAAAATCTCAACTGGAAAAATGAAAAACTTGTGTCTCAGAGAAATGTGAAGCAATTTGCCCAAAGTCACTCAACAAGCAAGCACAGAACAGTGCCAACAACCACCAGTCGACGAATGTCACACGTGTCTGCACAGAACAAAAGGATACAGATTGCACTTGTTTCCCGTGACTTTGCTTTTATTCCTAATGCGTTCCTAATCTCATATTTTCATCTTTTGCATTAAGAACCCAAAGAATACAAGGCACTCGCTTTTCTTTGATTTAAAAACAAAACAAAACACAACTAGCGTTTGTAAGAGACCATGAAGTTACCAAGATCTACAAGTGCAACTCTGTGTAAGGCATACGAGTCATGAGCATACTGTATGTTTCTGAAATAACCTGATAGCAATTTTGAAAACACTTGTGCCTGAGTAAATGTGTTAGTGAGGTTAATGTCAGAGAAAAACAAGAAGGTAACTTTATAAAATATGTTACCCAATGGAAAATACCAGTGAAATTGCAAGATTTTCTTTTTCTTCACATGAATGTGACTGCAAGATAAATCCTAAAATGACTAAGCTTTGGATAGTTATTACTATTAGGATCAAACTGGATAGTTATTACAAATGGCAAAATAATTTAATACACACACTTAAATAATGATGCAGCCTCTTTTATACCATTAAAACTATGTTCTTCAAAAAAAACCCCATAAATATATAACATGAAAAAAAGCCCATATGATCGTGTCATCCATTGTAAGATATCACTAAGAGAAAACAAGATTCTTGTATCAGTTTAACTGAGAGTATAAACTTACTCAT